>NC_056702.1:18048962-18141462 GCF_018831695.1 Puntigrus tetrazona | reverse complement strand
CTAATATTAATGACTTTTATTTTGTGATTCAGTTATGTTCGGTTGCAGAGGTAGACAGTAACAAAAAAATTTTAAATTGCGATTGTACCAAAGTAAAATGTTCTAATACATGTCCTTTTATCAGAGTATTTTTATTAGAAGAAATACTTACTGCACTAAAATCTAATGCATTTTTACTCTTTTAACTACAGGCTGAATCTATAAAGCAAAGGCAGAACTTGCACAAAAACAACAAACATTTGCTCTTATTTGAACAAGAATGAAAGACTTGCGATGTATTTCAGTTTGATATTCTATATTTAGTAAAATAAAAAGCTGAGGTATATTAATATTTAAATAGTTCAAATAACCTGTTAGTTTTATTTCATTAACACCATGAGTCTAAAACTGACTGATTGATTGATTTGATCAAAACAAACCACAGACTGCTGACTTTAACTTTCACAGGAAGTTATTCTTCTAATGCTGGATTATAATCTTTACATGTCTGCTTTGGTTTATCATCACTGTATGGATGAAGCTAATTTAGGTAAAATAAAACAAATTAAACATATTTCCTTTTTCAAAAGATGAACAGTATGTATACACTTACAATATTAACACATTTAGCTTATTTTATACTGTTTGTCTTCACATATTTACACCAGTTTATTTATTCACATAGCATTTAATAATCCATGACTTGCTCTGCAATGGTTCTTTATTTTAGTGAAGCAGTGTGTTTTATAGTTTATAAACTTGTTGTTTTGTTTTGTATATTCTGTGCATCACTTCAGTTGTTTTAAATGTGCTGTATATGTAAGCATTGTATTGTATTGTGTTGTACTCACATATGTGTACTATTTCTTTCTGACAACATCAAATATGTGATACTTTTCTAACTTTAAAAAAATATGGTCATTTTGGTTAAAGAATACATATATTCTGTCTTTTGAACATGTTTTTCTTATAAATGTAATGTGAATGTATGTAAGTATTTACCAAGAACTAAACAAAAATACATCAAATTTCTTAAAATGAACTGAAATAAACCTGAAAGCGGGTACTCATATACGTTCAGGTTTTGCTGATTTGGTCTCATGATGTAAATAAAGCATTAAAGAGCGCTCGAAGAGCTCCATCTCACTTCTAGACCTCTCTAAGAAGACGTGATAAAGAGTGTTTCTGGGTGTAAGACATGCTTTCTTCACACACATGCATCACGGTGTGGGATGATCTGGATCCACGCTCGCCTTCATCTCCTCAGCTTTGGCTTTTGCTAGAAAGCATTTTCATTACACACGTGACCTTCAACATTCACTTAATCGCTCATTTGCTCTAATAGCATCGTGAGCGGAGGGCACTTAGGACTGCTGTCGGTCAAATCCTCTTAGTGTGCATTCTCTGTGTCTGCGGGAGCCGGCGGACACACGGTCACAGGTGTCTATTGTGTCCCTTGACCTCGGAGGTGTTCCTTTACTTTCGATTAAGGTCGTGGAGTAATGTCTCGGTGGCCTCCGGAGCGACCCCGCTCAGGAAGAGATGCTAATTTTCCTCTGGCTCTGATTTGGTACATAATTTATAACACTTGAGTGATCTGGGCCGTCCCAGTGACACTGACCTCGTGACCTCCTTGACCTCATGACAAAAGTGGGCTTTCCCTTTTAATTCTGAACGGGCGGGTTACACGACTGACCCCGCGCTCAGCTTAACCTCTAACCCTTCGGTCTGAGGCCGTGATTGAACTAAATTTCATTACAGACTTCAGGGAGAGTAAGATTTTATTTCTTTATGTTAAACTAATACGTGTACACGGCCATATTAGCAGAAACAGACTATAATACAGGTGTCATTATACATTTTTCCTTTATACCAAAAATCATTGTTAATCAACATATTTTGTACACTTCCTATGGCAGATATATCCTAACCTAATTTTTGATTAGTAATATGCCTTGTTGATAACTTGTTGATTTTCTCCATATTTAGATTTTCTTGCTCCCTCAGGCTCCACATTTTCAAATAGTTTCGAATATGATCATCTCCTAACAAAACATACATCAATGGAAAGATGATTTGTGTAGATTTGAGATGATCAAAAACTGAGCTTTCAAATATTGACTTTCTGCAGTGATGCTTTGAAATTAATCAAAAGTGAGAGAACAGACATTTATACAGCTACAAAAGATTTCACATAAATGCTTTTTCTATTCATCTGTGAATCCTAACTAATAAAAAGTGTTACACATTCACAGAGAAAACTGTTATTTCTATCAATTAAACGCAGCTCTGATGAGCAGAAGAGATTTCTTTCACAAACAATAAAAAAATAAAAAGTAATTAAAAGCAAAAAAACAGTAGTGCCGTCTAATGAATAATCGCATCCAAACCAAGTTTTTGTTTACCGTTTATGTGTGTGTGTGATGTGTACACTTATTATGTGTGCATAAAAACACACACATGCATTTTGAAAATATTTACATGCATTTATATATTTATATAATCAAGATAAATTATATGTTTAATATATAAACTAGCACTGTAAAAATAAAATGGTTTTGCTTTTTTTATGTACTGTGTATAAATATATGCTATGCATGTACATATTCAAGAAAAAATGTTATATTTGTATTTTATATAATATTAATACATGTGAATATTTTCAAACTATATACTGTATGAGTGTGTATTTACATATATAAATACACACACATATTAGAACAAAAACTTTTATTTTCAATGTGATTATTCATTTGACAGCACAAAAAAAAAAGATAAATAAACATTTGAATACAAATGATCCAGCGCACAAGTCCACTAATAAGAAACTTTTCAGATTTACAAGACCTTTAACTTCTAGATTCCCGTTTTTAGAAACTGTTCTCAGTGCTTAATAAGAAAAGCCAGCTGTGGAAGGTGATGAAGCAGGAGGGATGGAGATACGAGCGCTCTGATGAACCCAGCACCACGAGCTGACAGGGAACGGGAGGCGGGGCCCTCGGCGGAGCCACTCTCAGACAGACAATGGGGGGCCCGGGGCCTGTGGGGGAAACCTGAAGCCCGGCTCTGGTATTTTAAGAGGCCTGAGTGGCTCTGGAGCCAGCTGTCAATCAATAGGTGCACACAAACACACCGAACGCCACAATAACAGAAGAACGCTGAAAATACAAGTGAGCGAAGAACGGACTTCATCTTCGTCTTCATCACTGCTCTGGTCCTGTTCGGCACTCGACGAGTTTCACATCCAGATTCCGGTGGGTTTTTCTCTCACACACTCGGCTCCGATCACACAGAAGATTACCCGCAGCATGCCATCACTGTATTCAGCAGGAAGGCGTTAAACTGCTCAAAACTGAGAGAAAACACCGCTGAAGATTTCTGTTTCTGATAAATGCTGGATAAACGCATCACAAATCCTGAAAAACTGTGAAGCGACTAAAACGTGAAGCTGAACTTTCACAGGGAAATGCCCAGTGAGTGGCACTAAATGCAAGTTGAGTTTTATCTGAAACAGATGAAGGTGAATCTGGCAAGGCTTTATCACGCATGCATCGTGGCGGTTTTGACAATAATGCTTACCGTTTACACTAAACCTCACCACTAGAGTTAACTAAAGAAAATGTAAGATAAAAAAAAGATTTAACATATAATCTTCTGAAATCTGAAGTTCACCGGGTGTGATACCGAGCAAGTTTACTACTTTAAAAAAGACAAACATATGAAGCTGGTTCTGTGATGCAAACATATAATTCTGTAATTCTGCACAGAAAAGATTTTAAGCTCATTGTATTGCGCAAGAAAATATGAAAGCCTTTAGTAAGCAGTAATCTGTGTATGTAAATATAATTTTGTGAGCCATAAAGAGCAAGTTTTCAAAAATGTGTTATTTTTATTTTTACTTTCTCCATTAAAAGACTTTGTAAATTATGTATGATTTGTTGAAATCTGGCGGAAAATGACTGAAGAGGATGGAGTCAGTATATTGATGAAGTCAATTTAGAGAAAAACTGATCTAAGGTTTTCTGAAGGTTTCAAAGTAAAATCACCAGCAACGTTAACTCTTTTCTAAATAATCATTACTACATTAATAATCACAATACAGCTATTTTTTATTTTAGCTTTGTTAAGAACTGATGCACAAAATAAAAGAAACAAGTGCATTACATACTTGTTTACTTTTTACATCTAAACATAAACATTCAAGTAAAAAAAAACTAATAGCAGAATGTAAAAATGCATTCATTTAAATTAAATAGATTAGTAAAACTTTTATTCATTTATTGTTAGATTAACATTAATGAGAAGAACGGACTATATATTAACACATAGTGCACAGATCTAATATAATGTGACATATCTCATGAACATGAATTTTAGACTTAACAGATCGTGTTTGCATGAATGCTTAAATATATTTAGCTTGCTGTAAATCTTTATATTTGTGGATAAAGTCCTTATGCATACGGATGAGAATCAAAGTAGCAAAGACACTCCTCTCAGAAAACATACAAATAAAGACACTTGGAGATCCTGGAGCACCAGGGTTCCTACACATGGGCTTAGAACTAGAACTCGACCAAATGTTTGCTGTAGCTTAAAACTAGCCGGTGTGCGTTCACACTCATTCTGTCTGAGTTTTACTGCCTCTAGTGTTCGTTTCAGCGAGTAGCTGTGTGTTTAGAGTCTGAGCCATGCTTCTCCTTCAAGCCTGGGTGATTTAACTCTTCAGTGGTGTCTGTTCTGGAAGTGACGCATGAAAAGACTTCACTCTCTGTTTTTGGAAAAGAGCAGCTCAGACTTTCCTTAAAACTTCTCCTTTTGTCTCCACAGACACGTTACCTTGATTTCATCCCGTAAAAAACCGAAGTGCAGTAGAACATTACATTTCAGCGTCGAGAGAAGTATCTGAACGCCTCGGTGGTTTTCTCACACACACTTTTGAGGGAAATCGTGGGTCTCTGGAGACGCAGATCGAAGCTGACCGCTGCTTTTATCAAAAGCAGCGCGTGGCTGCTGTGTGTTAGAGAACGAGCGAGCCGGACACATCTGTAAGCAGTTGATCACGTCAAACACATGTCAGTTAACCTGCCCTGGACGAATCGTCCATTTACCCTGGACCCTGACCGCTCCAGCTTCAGCTTCACATGAGTTTATAAAGCTCAGGTCACCAGCTGCTCCTCAGGCGTTAAACCGGATTACAGAGAAACACATTCACCTTCATTCACTTCCAGGCTCCTCTACGAAAGCAGAAAATGATGCTAAACCACTAAACATCAGTCCTGCCGTTCAGTGTGATACGCCACGCCAGCGAAGAAGCCTTGAGACAAGAAACACAGGTCTGTCCAGAGCGCTCTTCTTTTAGGAGTGCTTATAGTTCAGAACAATTACAACCGCTTACAGAAATAGATCAATAACATATAATTCTAAGAATTTTTGTTTTATAAAACTAAAATACTAAAATGACTAAATTATTAGTTAGTTAGTCACTTTAGTAATCACTAAACACTAAAACTAAACTGTATTGTAGCTACACTCATCTTTTATTAACATCAAAGAATCCCTTTGAAACGTATCACAGAAAAAATCTTCAGCAGTTGTTTCCAGCACTGATTAAAAATCAGGATAAAAATAATATCAAATAATTGCAGCCTTGATGAGCATAAGACACTTAAAAAAACCTTTCTGATCCTAAACGTTTGAAGGGTAGTGAGTATAGAAGACATATTAAAAAAATGAACTACAAATTAGAAGACACTCCAAATATTAGAAAAAAAAATAAAAAAAATAAATATATATATACATTAAAAAACGAATAAAAACTGCAAGAGTATGACTGGTTCTCTCTCAGCTGTTTAAAATGAACAGAAAAGAAAAAGCAGCACCGTTTAAGAATACTAAACACAAGTATCTTACAAGTGCTCTCACAGTGACCCTCGTAAAAACATTTGCATGCAGCTCCGAACCCAAGAAACACAAACCCGGGGACGATAAATTTCCCGCTCACTGTCTTGATTTATTAGATCCAGCTGTGACACACATTCTGCTTCCAGACAAACTCGTACAAGCGGCCTGATTTCAGGAGTTAGACCGGACTCAGGTGAGCCTCGCCGTTCCTCGGGGAAGCGCTGGAGAAGGTCATCTCCGTCCCGAGCCCCACGGAAGCAGTAAATGGCGAAGGCCTGAAGAATATGTTTCCAATAACCTCTCGTCATGGTGCGTTAGCGTCCGGCGAGGGTCGCGACCCCTTCCCCGGGCAGCGGGGGACACGAGGTCAGGAGGGCTGGACTGGCCCGGCAGGTTTAATGTCAGAGCGCAGAATCAGCTCTCGCCCGGGGAGATACCGCACGATACTTACTGGATCAAGACCACGCTAAAGCCACGAGACTCTGCCATTTACATGATCCCCGCGCCGCCGGGAAACGTCTGCCGTAATCACTGTTTACAGAGAAGCACCGGAGGAGCTTTCCTCCAGAAGACTCCAGAACAATATCTAAACCTTCTTCAATCAAGATGCATTCACATTCACAAGAAATTAAGTCTTGTTTCCTAAACAAAAAATATAAAACATTGTGCTTAAAACAAGCAAAAATATCCACCAATGGGGAAGAAAAAGAACCAGAATTAAAAGGCTAAGCTCTCTGGCAGATATTTTTGCTTTTTTTTTTAATGATAAAAGTTTTAGTTTTTTCAGAGAACGAGACGCTAGTCATCTTAAGTCATCTTATTTGTAAAGTAAATAACCATCGATTCAATAATTTATAGATATATCTCCTGGAAAACAAGAAAGTAATGACTTTTTGCAGCGTCGCTGATTTTTGACTTCTGCTTTATGCAACGTATTTTTAAAAATCTGTAAAACGAAATACTGCTTCAGATTCATTTTAATCTAAAACAAATATTATATATTATAGTGCTCATGAACTTTAATTGATATCTTTACAATACAGATTATTTTAAGTCAGTTGAAAGAAATACAAAATGTGAAAATGTTGAGAATATTCTTCAGTATTAAATTCAGCTGTAAAACAATTAATTCATTTCTAACTCTAATTCTATTGTATTACTTAATTTGATTTATTTAAAGTATAAAAAGTTTGTCTTAATTCTATTTCTTATTGTATTTATTTAAAAAAATAATACACAAAAATGAAGCAGATCTACAGAAGACAATTTTACAGTTTTGTTCTTTTGTTCTGATTACACTAACATACATCTAAAATATTACTCTAATTGTCTTTTTAACCTATTTATGTTACTGTATTCCATGAATAATATTAATAATGACATACAGTTTCATTTTCAGTTATTTTTATAGAAAAGCCTGCATTGTTATTAATAAAGTAATCAATAGCACAAGATAAAAAATATAGAGATTGAGTTTAATCTGTGACAGAGCATGAGCCCGTAATGGATCTTGATGACAAATACACAGAATAAATAGGTTCCAAATAAAAAAACCCCAATGCATTAAAAGCATAATTAAAATTGAACTAACAATCACCCCGTGGACATGCAGAGCCGGATTTCATCTTCTTTCCGGCGTCCACCAAGTCACATCCATATTAAACTGTCCTTACATACATACGATAACAGCAATTTGAGCAAAAAGGTTATCAGGGAAGAGATTTTTCCGCTTGATAGAGGATAAATAATTATTCATTAGAAGGGAGCGCCTCATCTAATTAGTTCTGTTGTTAACGGAATAAAGGCAAAAATTTCTGACTCAAATACGCAGCCATGTGTTTCGGTGAAAAGAGGGCCCTGGCTAATTTGAATACAGTCTTATTAGTCTAATGACTAGAGTCTGTGATCAGGACTCATCAGCATAAATGCCAAGCCCGAGCGTCCGGCGATGGCCCAGGGCTTCGCTTTTACCCTTCGACCGCGAGCAGAGCCAAACATCGTCCGCTTGCGACACATGAAGCGTGACACGAGAGCACCGAAACTACAGAGCATCGTCTGCGTCATCTTCTAATAGGTGCTTTAACGAGCAAACGCTCCGTATGTTTCTGATGCTTATCAACATGCAGCATTGCCTTTAAATGAGTCGTTGTCCGCTCCTGTTTTCTGCTCCACATTGCACAAGATTGCCTGATTTTTTTAAGCGTGCGTTGTTTAGCGGCGATGTCGTGGAGGCGGCCGACAGGAACCGTGGAAACGCGACTGCATCCAAATGCACCAGAGAAGCTCGTCTGCAAGCACGCGGCGTTGTTTAAAGACGCGGGCGAGCGTCTGACGTGAGATGTTTTGCCACTCGCTCTGACAACGTGCCGCAGCTGGCAGAGAAAAGAGCAAAACGCAGCAGTGTGTTAAATCACCCTGGGAAGTGAACAACCTTGTTGACTCGGGAAGGCCGGCACTAATTAAAGTCCACTCGGCGCCGCTGGTCTCGTCATCTACAGACGCTCTGGCCTCTTTATTATTATTATCATTATTATTATTATTATTATTATTGTTATTCTTATCCAGCACCGACACCGTGTTCCCGTTGATGGTGTTCCAGAGTCGTGCCACGCTTCGGCTGCTTCATTGCGATCTTTTGTCGTTTCTTCGCAGTGTTTGTCTTCCCTCGGGAGCTGCGAGGACACCAGTACTGTGGTTTTTTCTTTTCACACAGGCCTAGTGTTAACGCCCGCGGCCCACTTCACAGATTTGACTGACTGTAGTCTTAATGCTGCACGCCTTGTTTTCAGCACTTGTCCCTCCAGATTTGCCACCCCGGCTGCACAATTTTCCTCAAATTCTAATTATTCATCAGCTCGTTATGCCCGCGCCCCGCCGCTCGCTTTAATTAGAGCGGACGCAGGCGTCTATTAGAGGCTAGCCCCGAGTGAAGAGACCAGTCCAGAACCAGCCCAAGCTCAGAGACCAGACGGAGCCGCGATCTGACACCAACACAACACCCGGCCTTACATTTATTCACATCAGGACGAGGTGAAACACGCTCGCTTCTCAGACGCTTGACAATACAGATCATTGGGGAGTCAAGCAAACATCTAGTGCTTGTCCAAACCCTTACAAGCTTCATCTACTGAACACAATTCATGATATTGATTTTGATATTCATGATATACAGTCTCATTGACTGTAAAGGTGCAGAAAGGTGTGAAAACAAGGACTTTATTCAAAGATTGCACGCACCAGATCATCTACAAAATGGCATTGTGGGGATGCTACGGTGCTGAATCTTCAGACATTATTTTTGGTTTCTTTCTATACCAAATGTATTCTCGTAGCTTCATAATATAACGGTTGTTAGGAGAGGACAATATTTGACCTTTAAAGTTGTCCAAGTAACGTTCTTAGCAATGCATATTACTAACAAGTTTAAGTTTAGATATATTTGTAGTAGTAAAGGTACAAGATATCCTCATGGAAAGTCACATTTATATAAGATCCTAATGACTTTTAGCATAAATGAAAAAAAATCATTTTGACCCATTCAGTGTATTGTTGTCTATTGCTACAAATATAGCTTCTGTTCTCCAGAGACACATTTATACATATTAATGATCACAATGAACAGTTATTCCATCAACATAAGCATTACCATGATTTTACCTCCACTGTACATATGTTTAGAGCTCAAGGAGTTTTTAAATCTGAAACGAATGAGCAAAGATAGCACAACATCTAATCTCTTTCCTTCTGGGAGAGACCGAATGATGGCAGTGAGATTCATTCTTCACCTTCTTTGTTTCTTAAAAGCCATAAAAGCCTCCTTATGAGTCTCAAGTGAGACGCGCATCAGGAAATCGGTGACATTCATGAGTAAACAGAGTAACACACACACACACTCACACACACTAAAGCTAATTAAAGTCTTCAGTGTGCGCGCAGAAATGTGTAATCCTGACATTTAGTCAAGGGAGATTTAGGCAGACGAGGAGAAATTCTAGCGCTGGCCTGAGCCGGGCCCGAGGCGGCTGGCATACAAAAGGACATCAGCGGCAGGCGGAGCTCTCAAAGGTCATCTCCGTGAAAAGGCTAACGTGTCATTGCTTTTGTTCCTGCTCCTCTGAACATATGTTTGGCCGCGCTCCTCTTTGGCCCTATCTGACTGAAATCTAAACCCAGTGCAAATACGAGTTTTGACAGCGCCGCTGTTTTGTCCGGCAGTCGTGAGGAGCGTCATCTTACCTTCCAGAACAACTGGTGAAAATCCAGCCAATACAAAACACCTGTGCTGGGGTTCACCGGATGAAGAAGATGAAGATACCCCCATCACAACGGGTCTGCAGAGATCCTTCCAAACTCATCACAGAAATGCTCGCCGTGTTCATGTCCATCATTATGTCAGTATATACACATATATACATTTTCAAACCATTGCAATTTTTGGTTGCAATCTATTTGAAGGTGTCCTTGTTACAGTGTAATTATACATTTAAGTAATGAGTAAAATTCAGTAACAAAATGTACTTATTATATGGTTAGGGTGAGGGTTGCATGTAATTATGCATAATTTATTGTTATTATAATAGTAAGTACATGTAACGTGTAACAACAACAAACATACCTTAAAATGAAGCGTTATCCAGTTTTTACATAATTTTCGTGACACTTCTCTCAAATTAGGCAAAAAAGTTACATTATTTAAATAGTAAATTGTAACAATTACATCTCCATCATTTGCTTCCATTTATCTTATGTTTAATTTAAAATGCAAAATTACTGTTTTATAGTAATGCATACCGTGATTAAGAATAAAAAACAATTTAAATAAAAAATGTAAATAAAAGCTAAAAGTACTGTAATTAAAAACTGACTTTAACACTGTTTTTCATGGTGTAAGTAAATCGGTTCTGTAAGGTTTCATCAACCGCTGAAGGGAAATAACGAGAAAAGTGCATTAAAGTGGTTTTCACTACAAGCCAGTGTGTTCATGATTAGGATAAGACATTAAACTAATATGATACGACACATTTAAAAAAAAAAGGTTAGGGTTAGGATTATTCTCTTATTTGATACTCTTCAGTGCTTTGATACGATCTGTATTGTTAAAAGCGTTATATAAATAAAAGTGATGGACTGAAAGGTGTTTTGTACAGCTTCAAATAGCTGGAAACGGGTGACAGCAGAATCCAGACACATTCAATTAACAAACGATCAGACCTGCTTATGAGAAAAATGAGGTGGATAGACTAACGCTTCTGATGACTTGAGCAGCAAGCATTTCCTTCCGGCCAGCAGCCAATCAGACGAGAGCGTGAGGATGATGCGGACTGACCCAGCCAGCAGCCAATCAGACGAGAGCGCGAGGATGATGTGGACTGACCGAGAGAAAGTGCTGAGGACGAACTCAGAGCGAACTGCTGAGGCAAACGCATGACCGCTGGAGAGATCTGCTGCTGTTCGGCTTGTGGTTGGATTCAAGGGTCAACAATCTGAACCCCAGTCAGATAGAAATCTCAGTTTATGGTGTAAATTAGTCCTATTTCCAGATCTCTGTCCTGACAAATCAACCACAGAGTCTGCTTTACATTTGGAGAAGCTGGAGAAACACCTGGAAGCATGGAGCGTTCAGGAAGAGTTCAACCAAAAATGAAAACGACGCCCCATTATTAACTCACCCCCATCTAGGTGTGACTTTCTTCTTTCGGGTGAAACCGGTGGGAGTTATGTTCAAAAACATTCAGGTTCTTACAAGCTTTATAATGGCAGTGATTGGCTGTTATTTGTCAATAGTCCAAAAGAAGTCCAATAAAGTGCATCCATCCATAATAAAAAGTGAGCCAGGACTTTTTAAAATATACGACCCTGGAGCTCAAAACCAGTATACTGGTTGGGCCAAAAATCTTTAAGTAAAGATTATGTTCTAAAAAGATATTTTGTGAATTTCATAAAATAAATATATCAAAACTATCAAAATCACCTCCAAAACTTTGGACAGGTGAAGGTATATTTTGAAGGTGATTTTCTCATGTTTAGATTTTTTTTTTCACCCTCACATTCCAGATTTTCAAACAATTTTATCTCAGCCAAATATTGTGCTATTCTAACAAACCGTACATCAATGTAAAGATTATTCAGTCATCTCTCAGATTACGTAGGAATCGTATGACTGATTTTGTGCTCCTGGGTCAAAGAAGAAAGTCCTATACTCCTAGAATGGCTCGAGGGTGAGTAAATCATGGGTTAGTTTCTGTTTTTGGGTGAACTCTCCCTTTAAACCAGTTCTCCCATCGCCAGAGTGCTAATGTGTTTTGCTGGTACATTACCCATCAGGCTTGTGGTTTGCGCTGCTGTCGACACACATTGGGATGGTTGTGAGCGGTGTGTGTGTGTGTGTGTGTGTGTGTGTGTAAGGGCTGTCGTCTCTGTGACGGTCCCCGCTGTGAAGAACACGTGGGGCGGGTGACGGCCCCTCATTAGTGCTCATGGAGGAGCTGTCAGGAGTGACGGACGGAGCCCGCAGCGACTCTCTGACATCAGCCTGACCTACATTTGCATGGACGTGTTTTCGGCACATTAAAGGAATACGAGTCTTAAAAACTCAATTACATTTAGGGTTCACAATGAGCACAAAAACGCATGAAAACACAAGCAGCTCTTTTTACTAAATTAGAATGACCATACGTCCTCCTTTTCACAGACATGCCTTGGTCTAAACTGGCTGAAATGCCTAGGATTTGGCCTAGTTTTCATGCTTGCTAAAGGTAATGACTGAAAAGTAGTTTGAGCAAAAACTATTTGAGAAATCCTAACATCTGCACCATCTCAGCTTACTTGCTTTCTTTCATCACGGCTCTCGAGCTCTGACTAAACTAAACATCCAATCAGAGTTCTCGCTCTCATTGACGGCCTGACATGCTGTTTTGGGCAAACTTTTTTTTTACCTTTATTTAACCAGGTAAGTCATCCAATCAGAGTTCTCATTTAAAATGAAGACCTTGCCAAGTGGCAGGATAAAAAGCAGGTACAAAACAATAAAGACGTTTCATAGTTACAAATAAATAAACTAGATAAACTTTGGCTTGGTGTTCCGGCCTTAAAGTGGATTATCTCAAACGTTAGCCTCATTCTCTAGTATAAGTCTCATTCTCCAGATTTAACTGGAAAAGATTCTTTAAAGTTCCTCTCTCAGCGTATGGATTAGAACGGACATGAGGAAATAATGACTGCATTTCCAGATTCAATGAATTGTGTGCAAATGATAATGTTTGTTTTTCTTGCTGCCGTTTCTTCGAGTTCATGATTTGCCATGGATTTTTACAAACGCGAGGTAAATCAGAGTGCAGCGAAGCCGGCGATGAATAAAAGATGGTGAGGGGAGCGGGTGAGAAGGAGAGTGCGAGGCGAGGCACGGAACAGCGATTAGGCAGCGATCTATCGTGGAAAAGGGGCTCTTTGCGGGTCTCGGAGGAGAAGATGTACGAGCAGATCCCCGACAGACACGACATCCACTCAGAACACATCCGCTGTGACGGGACACTCCAGAGACCAGCCAAAGTGAACACCTATTAGTGCACACTTTCCTGTTCATCCACTTCTGGACAAAAATGGATGGAGCGAGTCTGAGTTTGAAGAACTGAACTAAAGAGCTATGTTCCAGGCAAAACTTCATAGGTGTTCTTTTGTTTGAAAAATGTAAATAAAAACTTAAACCCAGGAATTCCTGATGCATGTCGTCTGCTTTTCTTGACTTGTTTTCTGATGATGGGCAGTGAAGGACGGTCTCCAAACCCAGACACTTGACACAATCAGGGCGTGAAATGTTAAAAATGCTCCTAGCCAAGAGATCTCAAGTTTCTTTCTCTGCTGAGCATCTGACGTTAGTGAAGAATCTGAAATGCTTGTGTTGCCTTTGAGGTGACATCCATCCAATAAAAGCTGTGCACGTTATGCAGTACACTCTTAAAAATAAAGCTGGTTAAATGGTTCTTCAGAGAGATGCTATAGAACAACCATTTTCCACAAAGAGTCGTCTCTTTCTTATAATCTTATGAACCTGAGTTCACCACAAAGAAGCTTTCGTGAAACAAACATTTTCTAAAGATATTAAAGGTTCTTTAAGGAGACATTTTCGTTTATATACATTTCTTTCTTTCTCTTGGAATGTACCAGACTAACATTTCACTACAAGTTGTAAAAAAAATCTTGAAATTTAGACAAAAAGATTATAAAGCACCTTTATTTTTACGAGTGTAAATCATTACGACTTGCTGATTTATGAATGCGTATGAACAAACTTCAAAGAAAACATATAATTAGTAATTAAAACATCACCATGAAGCCCTGGAGAACGTAATTAGATACTCATTAATAAATTCAGTTTCGCCACCAATTCTTCAAACCATACAGAACAGTTAAAATGTATTAAGTATAATTTTAAATAAGGATTCAATCATTTTTATTCAAAGGCTAAACAAGTTTATTATATCTTGTTTGCTATTGGGGTAAGAAAACAAGACTTAATATCTTAAGTCATTTTACTTATACCTGAATTCCTGAATTCGTAGACATTTATACTAGAAAACAAGAGAACAATAGTAAAGATGAAAGTGTTTTTTTGCGGCGTGCCGCAGGCGAGAGAGTTTCACACACGCTGGCTTGTGCTAAACTTTCTGAACGCTCTGTAATTACAGGAGCAGGATGTCTGAGGTGATGTGACAGGCCTCAGTCCTCCTCGACGGAGATTGACAGCAGACATGCAGCTCATGGTGGGCATTGACAGGGCCGCTGCCCGAGTCTTTTAGCACATGGGTCTGCCAGCTGTGTGTCGCTCCAGAGCCGAGACACTTCATCTGACAGACACACACCACCCAGCACCGTCTGAAGCGCTGGAGCTTGTGCTGTGGGTGAAAACACGTCTATATAATGCTGTGATCCGATGACTTATCATTGTATATTCACACATCTGAGGTTTAGAGACACCGCGACACAAAACTGAGGTATTGGAAATACTGTTTAAAGGGGATGTCAGATGTAAAATTCACTTGATTCATGAACTTAAATGTAGCAGTTTGTGCTTTTTTTTCTTGTACTCTTGGCAAAGTGACATCACTTTGCACAGGCCCCGCCCACATATGTTGATTGACACTGGTGTTTTACTAGACACTCGAAAAATATACTTGGGGGCGACGGGTCCCTGTTTTTTTAATAAAACTACAATACTTGAAACATGACACTAGTGAAAATATAAACAAAATTAAGAGGTTGGATGGCTATATTAAATTTAAACCTGCCCATGCTGTATTCATATCGTATTCATATTTTATGTATTTTATGTGTGTGTTCAGTGTTGCTATCCCCCATCACACACAATTCTATTGAGCCAGTCAGAGGCGGTCATATTAGTCATTGCTTAATTTTGTTAAAACTTGCAAATTCCTATAATCAAAAGCAACAAAAGTTCAGATGTACACAAATACATTACAGTGCCTTCTTTCACTGCATGATTCATTATAATAAAACTCAAAATGGTCTCAAAATTCAAGCTGGGGGCAGATTTTCATAATTTCATAATTTCATATATCAATATCACATGAAGAGTATTGTTTTCGCAATGACTCACTTAATAACAGCGACTTCCTGCCACCTACTGCCATAAGTATTATTAATATTAAAAGTTTCAGGATTCAAATATCAAAATTTTATTACAATTATGATGTTAACAGGTAAATTTTAATCACAATTTAATGGCTAACGGCGGCTGCACAGACCCTACATAGTTTTTGATGTCATTTGTTCTCAACTAGTCTCTGATATTTGGCAGACATCTAAAGAAATCTATGCTGCATTGAAGGTATTTATTTTTATCAGTTCAAGGACAGTAATTTTTTCTGCAAATCGAAACAATGATTTTGGTGTTGCTTGTGTCATGCTCTACTCCTTGAAAGCTACATGAACGTGCACACACACTTGCGCAAATAAATACATTTACAAAATAATAACTATATACTGAATCTGGTTAGGCTCAGTTTAACCCTAGCAGAAAAAAAATGCAAGTATTAAAAGTTGCCCATCTTAAGGTGAATTTTTCCTCTGAAAAATGCTACTTTTTAACATCCTGTCATTTAAGAAACCTATTCAACATCTAATCATTTCCACCACAATAAAAGTAAATCTTATTATACATTTTTACATTTTATATAGAAGCAAAACCAAAGGTAGTTCATCTTGACTGCAAAGTCAGAAATGTGATGCTTTTTAAAGTTCTTCTGATCACTCTTTCTTCAGTAAATGCATGTTATTTGAGTTATAAAGAACGGTGTCATTTCAAACACAACAGAAACACTGTGGTGTGTGCAAACAGCAGCTGAGAGCTGTGAGGCAGAGTGTGTGTGTGTGTGTGTGTGTGTGTGTGTGTGTGTGTGTGTGTGTGTGTGTGTGTGTGTGTGTCTCAGGAGAGCGAAGGTCTCACTCACGGCACTCCTCTCTAACATCAGAAACCAGCGTCCTGCTGCGTCTTCAATATTCAATGTGCCTGAGGTAAACAAATAGGGCAGCAGAAATTAAGCAAAGTTAATTATTTAAAGGCACCAGTGCATTTGGGACAGAGGCCTGAAACAGCAGCTCTGCAGAAAGAAACGTGAAAACTCCACATACGAAAAATCACAACTTCAGAAGAGAAAAATCACACGGCTTAATGTAATTAAAGCAATAAAACATTTATACTTGTTGATTGCTAAAACAATTATTTAGTTCACTCAGTCCACTTCTGTCAAATAATAACAATCTGGGTTTTAATAACCGAAGAAAATTGTTGATGTTAGCGGAACAAGTACAGCAGCAGATCAAACCATTTCATTTGCATTAAAGAGAAATTTAACCCCAAAATGAAGAATTCTGTCTTAATGTCATTTCAAACTATTCTGCTGAACATAAAAGAAGATATGTTGAATAGTGTTGGTCACCAAACAGTTAAAGGTGGCCATGAACTTGTTTAGTTACATTCTTTAAATGGAATAAAGAAATTAATTCAGGTTTGAAATTTCATTAAGGTAAGTAAATGATCATATATATATATATATATATATATATATATATATATATATATATATATATATATATATAGGTTGTTTCCTGAAATACTTTGAGATGCAGAAGTAACGTCCCTGATTATATGATGATGTAAATTCAGATTTGATCACAGGAATAAATTACAGCATACAATACATTCACAGAGAAAACAACTGTTATAATAATATTTATTTTTTTACTTTATCTTTAATGAAATAAACACAGTACTGGTGATCAGAAAGGAGACTTATTTTAAAAACATTAACAGAGCTTAATGATCCTATACTTTTGGCCAGTGGTGTAAATGTAGAGCATCCGAGACACAGCAGGAAAAGACCCCTGTTTTTTATCGCGTTATTATATCTACAGAGCAGCAGCACAGGAATGAGATTTGCGTGAACATTTCAGCTCTGAAGCAGAACCGGAGAAACGGTCTGCTTCCAATGGACATAAATATTATGGCATGTTGTTGCGGTCAGCGCTTGGCTTTCTGCTGTATTGTTGCTGCACTTTTGGCTGTATTTTAATACTATTGCTTTGCCAATAGCACAGTCAATATGTTTAAGGAGCTGGAGAGAATCGGCACGAGTTCTGCTCTGTAACGATTCCCAATACAGCTGCCTGGAAGCGAGCATTGATTCATTGAGAACGCCGGCCGTGAAATACCGCTGTGTAGGAGCCGGTGTATTCTCTCAGAGTATCCGGCCTGATCTTTTCCAGCTCGCTCACACACACTCTCAGGACAATGCAAACAGCACAATACCACTATGAATTTTTCATAACATCATGCTCAATACTAAACGCAATAAGTGTTTCTTGTAAGACGACTCCCTGGCACTTATAGCGCGATGTTTCCATTCTCAGAGTCTGTTCTGTGTGTGATACCCGCCGCTGACAGCACTGAGACCCTCAGAGACGCTCAGAAGGTCACGTCAACAGATCTCCGCTCGACTAGAACATCCACAATCCCTTTAGGAAGTCAAACTACACCGGCGTTTGAGTAATCTGTGCTCGTCTGGACTCAACACACACTCACAAACCTGCGTCGGCAGGGCAATGACTTTGGCTGGATTTGGCCGCTTTAATGGGTTTACATTCTCTGCCTCGAGCAATTTCAAACAAGGGTCGTGATCAGATATTCGAGGCTATTAATCTCAATGGCTTTGTGTGTTTGGAGTCTTTTGTGATATTACATGACACTGGTCATCAGAAAAGAGATTAAAAGCGAGCTATTCCACGTCCTGGGGCTTACTTATATTTTCACTCAGAAAACGATCTCACAAAGAAGAGCAAAGACAAGGCAAGTAATGCATTGAATTAAACCAAATTCAACATTTTCTCGTACTCTGGCAACCTTTGATTTACAAAACATCTTTTACAGATCAGTTCATCAGTATTGAACACTATTGAATGTGTCCATTAAAGTTCATTTGCAGCAGAGACACTAGTGGATGCAGTCAAACCATCTGATTTAGAGATCTGCAGACAGATACTTAAAGTCGAAGCGGCATCCATAACTGTCACGAAAAAGAAAGAAAACATGTTCGTGAGCGACCGAGCCCAGCGCTGGGTTAACAGGTCATCACCCAGCTTTACCACACTGACAGCTAGTCGTGTCATTGCGGCGTATCCAGTGATATGTCAGGCTTTGTTCGGAAGACGTCATGAATACTGCATGCAGAAGGCCTGTTTATCTCATGAAAAATGCAAGGAGAGAGATTCTTGTGCTGGATCTGCTCTGTTAGTGTGCTGCAATGCTATAATCACAGCTACACCACACACCTCTCAAAACGAAAGAGAGCAGAAGGACTGGGAAACTTTCACTCACAACTCATCGCGATTCTTGGAGTGATGATTCGATTAAAAAGCAAATAATTTTTTGATTTTTCATTACAATTTTTTATCACATTTTTTGGTGCACACTAGTCGTCAAACACATCAGTATTTTGGAACATTTTTAAGTAAACCAGTCTACAGTATGGGTAGTCTCGTCTCAAGAAATCAGTGTTTCCTTTTATAAAATAGACAGTTCTGATCCTTCATTCTGATTGGTTGAGCCATGTTCAGCTGTTCTAAATTACAAAGTAACACACAACCTTTGTTTACGTCTGTGTGTTGCTCGGCAACCTCTTTGTTGCAACCACAACCGTTTGTGAGGAACTGCATTGTTTGGCAGAAGAATAATGTTTTTATTAATATCATTACATTTTATTTGCTTTGTTTTCTCTTGTTAAGCCTTGCTACGTATATGGAATAGCCATTTTATAAAAGCAATAAGCTCCATGAAACTGTGGTTTACAGTGAATTTATAACAGCAATTTATTATTGCTTAATTAACTATTAACTTCTCATTAGGGGATGTGCCAAAATCTGTGTTACAGATCTGTGAAAATGCTTCAAGAAAGATACCTGCAAAGCTCCTGAGAAACTGCTCAAGATCACCAAGGAGAAAAGCTGCTTTAAACAAGGATGTTCACAGCAAATGTTGATTAAGTTGAGAAGAAGTTAATTGATAAAGGAAGTTTATGAAATGATTTTACTTTTAACAGTTCTGTTGCTATGCAGGTATCTTGAAGCATCTCAGAGACTCAGTTTGTTCTGTTCAGTTTGTTCTGTTTCTTCAGACAAACTGATGATGATCAGATCAGATCTCAAACACATCACTGGATTATGACAATTCAAGTAACTGACTTAAAAATGTTGAAGGGCTGATAATAATAGTCTTCATTTTGGCCGATTATTTATCCCCCCTGAACTCCTATAGAGGAGCATTGTTCTCTGCCCAAGAACCAAAAGTGAAGGTTTTCCAAGCAAAGCCGACCGGACAAGCGTGAGAACTTGAGTTTGGACTGGACCGCGGCGGCTGGTCGGCACGCTTCACTGGCCTCTGTTTCCCTGGCCGGCTCCAGAGTGCACAGAAAGAAGGAAAGTGTCAGGCCGTAATCAGGTTAGCGTGGGCCGTGATGGATTAAGCCACAGTCGGGGAGACGCTTCTCCAACATTAGGGTGTCTGAGATGTCAGCTGGAGAGCAGGCTCATTAATAGCTCTCCTTCAGATTACTGCATTAAGTTTATTAGCAGCTCCAACTCTGGGAGCACTTTGAGCTCTCGTGTCGAATAAAGCCCGGGTGTGTTTGGCCTCGGCGCTTCCGTGAAAACACAGCAGAGACCAGATCTTCTCTGGACACTTCTCGTAAGCCTGCGAACGCATGTGGTCTGTCATCTGCATCTCAATAAGCTAATAGTCCTAATGTGTGAAAATTGATTTTTAGGAACATGCAAACCTTGACCTGCTATTCGATTCCTTGTTGGCTTTGTGTTTTTCATCCGTCCTTGCGTTTGATTTACGCCGGGTCATTATCGATAAGCTGCGATTGATTTTTCAGTGAAGCAGAGCGAGGGCTCGGAGTGTGGAATAGAGATGAAGACTTTCAAGGAGAGATCATCCAACGAACCCGTCCCGAGAGAGGACAAGCGAGCGGCTTAATCACAGCTGAGCTCTCTAAGTGTCCTAGCCTGGGAACCTCCGAGAAGATCCGCCGATATCTGATCCCAGGTGCGTTCTGTGAAGAAAGTCTGACCCGAGAGCCATGAGTTCGGAAACTTAAACCACAGCTTCAATTAACTTGAACATGAGCAGGTAAGCAGCTTTCGGGACGCAGCCTTCCTCCGTCATCCGTCCGCGAGGATCGTTTTCCCAGGGTGTTGTGGGAAGGGACCGTCATAACCTCGGAGAGCGTCACGCTGGTGACAGGGAGCCGTTTGTCTGCGGAGCTTCATCCGTTCACATGGACAGGAGCCGGACGCTTCTATGAGCCGGTATTAGCTTTCCCCTGAGGGAGAGTTCTAATTAGGTAATTGACTGATGCACAAAGCAGGTGCATGTATCCGTTACAACAGGGCTCGACCTGTTCATTATTAAACAGTGACCCTGTTCGGTGCCTGTGCCAAAGTCAGAAGTGAAAGTCCTCAGAAGACTTGCAGGATCGTAATTAAGCTCAGCTCCAGACGAGGGCACGTTCACAGCGATGCCTTAGAAGAACCAATTTTGAGAACCATTCAGTTAAAGAACCTTCTCTAGCTACCTTTTCAATCCGAAGAACCTTCTTTCACCATAAAGAAACATGTCCTTCATGAAACCACTTAGACATAACAGGTTTTGCTATGGCATCGTGAAGCACCTTTATTTTTAAAAGCGCTGATCAGCTGAAAACTTTCATAAAGCCACATGATTAGGTTTGGAATCGAAAATCAGTTTCAATCCCAGAATCTGTTATATAATGTCAGGAATCAGATATTTTTTGTAAAACTGCAATTTCAATTCCTGTGTGCACATCTTTTATATTTAGCTGTTGAAAGGTGAATGTTACAAATATATTTGTCTTTGAATCGTTCAAAAGATTCATTCAAAAACACTGATTCATCCAATAATCAAACAAATAAATCTTGAGTGAGTCACTGATTCATTCCTTTCATAAATCACACAATATTTTGTTTAGTTTTGTGCAGACACACAAACAGTGTGCCTCGACTCCAGGTTAATCGACTCCAGGTTTTAATCAGCCGGCTGATTTTTATTTTATATTTGCAATCTACTTGATAAATGTGTCTTAAATGTCTTTAGATGTGAATAAATCCTCTATATTAAGGACTATATTTGACTGAAAACTACATGAAAATCTGAAACCTGAGGGAGCAAAAAAACTACTGAGGAAAATTGTCTTTATAGTTGAACAACTAAATTTCTTAGCTATGCATATTACTAATCTATACTATGAAGTTGTAATACATTTACAGTAAGATACTTACAAAATATGTTCATGGAACATGATCTTTACTTCATCATTTTGACCCAAACAGTGTGACAATTAGGATTGATATCTAAATGTTACAATTTTTTGACCACATTACAATCAAAAATGGAAATCAATAAGATTTGAAATTGATAAGCTGAATCAGAATCGGAATTGACAAAATTCAAACAACACTAAAACCCTAAACATAACGTGATCGCATTGAACAGAAAAAAATCAAGGTGGGTCTAGGATGTACTTATGATGCTTTTAGAAACGCAGGCGTGGAGAGATATTCTCACCGACAGGTTTCAGCACTAGCTGATAAAAACAGGAGCTTCTAGTGAATATGAACCGGACAAATGAGAGAATCAGAAAAGCTGGCTTGGTGACTCAGTGTGAGATGTGCAGCTCCGGCTGAGATTATTTACTGAAGCAAGCAGCAGTCAGGATATGGATTGATAGCTGAGAAGTAAATTGATTCAGAGGCTTGAGCTGCAGGAAACTCGAGACGTCTCTGCCATTTTAATTCAGCAGGCCACACATTTCATTTCAAAGAGCCGGGCAGAGTTACGAGAGCCAATCGCAGAGAAGTCGATGTCAACGCCATTACATCATTACAGCCGAGATCATCCCCGAGTTCATCTGGACCTCGGTGGACAGGCGATGACCGATCCCTTTCGCCGGCTTCATCTATATATTTCTACTGGGCTTTATTACAATACTGATCTCTACAAAGCAGCTTCACCAAAATAAACTGGAAAATAACTGTGTTAATGTTGTAGAATTAATTAATTACGAATTATAAGCATCTCTACAGAAAAATACAAACTACATAGAAACTATGTGCTTGAGCCTTCAATTATAACATATTTGGCTTTTGAAATAAAACATGTGATTATTAAATATTATTAAATATACTGGAATAATGATCTGAGAAACCAGAAAACAACACATTAGCAAGCAATCATCTGATGAATAAATTAATGAATTAAAAACCTTCTTAAGATCGAACATGGGATGCTTTCTCAAATGCATTAATTACTTAATGCATTAAGTTCCATCATTACCTGCCTACACTGTAAAAAAAAAAAAAATCATGTCAAGTTTTTCCGTGGCTTTCCATCAAATAACATAAGATTTAATTTTTTAAGGGAGTTTAATATAAAGCTGAAATGTCAAATACAGCCAGTTTTATACTCAAATTAAGGCAGCAACTGAAAGTAATACTTAAAATATAAGTTTATTTTTTATTGTAATTTAATAATACAATGTTTCCTGAAAACATGCTTTAGTATTAACTTAAAGACCAAACTAATATTTTTCACATTTCAGACATTTAAACATTTAGATGTGAATTAAACATTTAACAAAAAAAATGTTTATAGCTAATTTAATTTGTTCTTTAAAACTAGAGTGAGTTTCGTTTTCATCAAAAGACAGAATTGTTCCACTAATTGTTTAATGCTATAATTAACCCTAAGTTATTAGAACAGATCAAACATCCCTGAACCTACGAGCTCCACGCATTCATAAAAACAACATCTATGAGGCATTTCAGAGGAAAAAAAATGACAGATGCACAGATAAAGGTTATAACATGATTACGTTCGTGAGATGGGACTGATATTCAGAAATCTCATCAGTACAGATTAGTGGACATCAGGGTACGTCCAGATGTGGCTCTTTTCCAGAGAATTAAATAATCATAATCAAGCAGCCCTAAACAAATAAACAGACAGATCTCCCGCTGGCGTGATTGGATTTATTGGAGCATTGACTTACATCAAACAGATCCCTTTGTTTGTACATGCAGTGATCTCAAACAATCAGAGCATCGGTGTAATCTATTCAGACATGTCCATCGCATCTCACCACCTTCCGATTCAGAGAGAGTTCACTCAGGTGCATCGTGTTTTACTATCAGCCGTAATCTCTTTACGTCTCTCTTACAAGCAATAGGTTTCTCTAATCTTTTACACAAAGCAAACTTTGTAGATTTGAATATTTTGTTCGACTGTAATTACAGAAGCCCTCTCACGAAAATCTCATTTCCAAAGATGTTTAATATCGGTCAGCAGCTGCGCTGTTATTACATGAATGTCCTCGTTCAGTGGACGAGTCCGGCCGGCTCTCTGGAGTCAGAACGTCTGTGTTCCTGCAATGATGAGTGTTTTCTGAGAAACTCCAGACTCTTTCCACAGAAGGCACTCGGATCTTCTGTGCTCTCTGAAATAGACCTATTAAAAGCAAAAAGTGCTAATAAAAATGATTTTTATGAGATGTAGGTGAGAGCTAAGGCTCTTCCCTGGAGTTTGGTTCACGTTCATCTTGACCTCAACATAAGAGCGGCAGAAAACTATTTTCTTCTCTCTTGTTTTCTTCTATCTAGTCTACAAGTTCAGGAATTAAGATGCATTTGGCAAGTGAAATAACTTAAGATATTATGTCTTGTTTTGAAGAACCCATTCCTTCCTTTAGCCTTTGAATTGAGAGTAGCTTTCTTTTCCCATTGGCAAAGACAAAATAAGAATAATTGAATTTAAGAGTAATTGAAGAAAATACTGAGCAAGAAATATTTCTATTGCATTGTAGCCTAACACACTGTAATTGTTTTGTCTTGATGGACTTTCTAGATAGGTTTACATTACTGTGTCGACTGATTTAAGCTGCTGTGTGAAAGCTTTCTCTCCAATCATTGACCAGGTTTGAGCTGCTGGTAAACATGCAGTCATCTTATCACTGTTTGAGTCTGAAAATCTGTGAAGCGTGTTCCTCTTCAGGTCAAGATCACGGAGGTCAAACACACACCTCACGTCTTAATGAAAGCAGTAAATCTGATTGGTTTCCCTTCTCGTCTTTTACAAGCGTCGAGCCGTGAGCGGGAGCGTCTCGTTCCTCTCACCAGGTGCACTTCTGCTGCAAATGAAACTCGATCACAGTTAAAAGTGGCACAACCCCTGAGAGCAAAAATGCTTTTAGGAACTTTTAAAACGGTGTTTAACAGTGCCGCTAAAACTACGTTCAGACCCACAGACTCTCGCCGTCCTTTCGTACCGACAGGTAAATATTCGCTGTAGGAAACCGGCTTCTTTTCTTTTTAAAGCCCTTTTCCTGACTTCATATTTCTGATCTTTGGCTCTCTGCGCTCTTTCACAGGCATTCTGGGAGCTTTAGTGTGACGCTGAAAAACAACGGCAAAAAGTTCAATATTCTCGCTGAATCTGAAAGCGATCATTTCTGAAGATTAACGCTCCGGGTGCTGGAGGCCAGAGCCTCTGACCCTTTCACTCGTCTGCTTGTAAAAACAGCTACGGGGGGCACCCACAAGTCAAGAAATGGAAGCCATGTGACACAAGACAGCGCCTATAAATATGCACAAGATCACAGGGCCACTTAATGTAAGAGAGGGCAGACTTCTCTTTTACCATCGCCACTACAACATCTTAAAAAGTGCCCGTCGTCTCATATGAAACCAATAAAACACAACACTTCCTTGCTCTGAAAAAAGAAAACAATCCGCTGGGTGGACTTCAGCTTTTCTTCACTCTTACCTTCCCTGAGACGACCTGAACTTTCAGAAAGAGCATCAAACCGCACAGAGTTCAAGAGAAAGACCAGCTGCCGTCAGAATCAAAGAATAGAGGAGCCAAGTGACTTTATCTCAGGATGTGAGCAGCAGAAGTTATTTTAACACTAAGGTCAAACGCAAGCAATATTGAGTTTCCTTGAATGAATATTTTAGAAATGAAGTCTGTGATCTTCTCTTTCTCCACGAATTTAATAAGTGGTATGAACAACATTTATGATTTTAATTAGCATGCAATTTCACAGCATGAAAAATGGCTATAAATCTAAATATTTGGAATGAGGCAAAGATAAGTAATGAAACATTTATATATAATAATATACTATTATATATAATATAAAAGTATTTTTACAAAATATTTTGAAACAAATATTTATCAATTCAGTATAGTGGTATTATACTCCTGTAAAAGCTGCTTTCTATGTGAATATATTTTAAAGTGTAATTTATTTCTGTGACTCACAGCTGAGTCTTCAGTGTCACAAGATCATAGAAATACTGATTTTATTATTATTATTTAAAACAGTGCATTTTTTCAGAATTCTCTGATGAATAGAAAGATCCAAATATATGCATTTATCTTTAAAAATAATGTGATTGGAATAATGATGAAATCACAGGAATATAATATATATATATATATATATATATATATATATATATATATATATATATATATATATATATATATATTTTTTTTTTTTTTTTTTTAATATTAAAATAAAAAGCTACTTTTTAAATATTTCAGAATATTACAGCTTTTGCTGTATTTGAAACAAAATTAGCACACACACACACACACACACACACACTATGTATAAGGGTAGTTGATGCATCAGTGTGTCCTACGGTGTGACCCAAAAAAATGTTTAAAATAAATAAATAAAAATAACTTCTAACATTGAATATAAACCTCTCCCATGTCATTTGTAACTTTAAAAATTAAGATACATTTTTCTCATGTTATTTTTTTCCTACAATTTCTTTCTGTCACACCATAAGACACAGTCCAATTTTTTATTTGTATATAAATTGTAACATTAATTATTATTGTTGTATGCACGAATGAATTTGTTAACTGTGGCTCTGGTAGTAAAGGACACAGCACAAGCTCATTTCTGCTGAAATGCAATCAAGAGCGTGTTACTGCGAGCGCTGCTGCCCTTCCATCAGCACATGATTTGAGACGGAGCAGGAAGGATGACATCAAGCCAGAGCCCTTCATTACCTCATAGGAAGGAAATGAGGCTCCAAACGTAGAGTTCCACGAGGGTCTCGCCAGCAACACCAGAGACCCGCCGAACATTTCCCCAGCCGGGCTGCGCAGGGAGAATTCATCAACGTGATGAATGGGGCAGCTCTTCACAGAAGACGTTAAACTGGACAAATGCATTCTTTAATCTACTGGGGGTGGAAGGGGCTGGGCTGCAATCAGCAATAAAAACTGGATTTCAGAAATCCGTACGGTCTTGCGATCCGGGACCACTCGAGCCCAATCCCTGCGACCGAGAACCCGACGCAAAGAGCCTTGCACGGGCCGAGCGGCTGGTCCGGAGCCTCTGATGCCGAAACTCTTTAATCAGGCCAGGACCCTAATGAATGGAGGCTGAGAGTCTGCCGAGGACTGGAGGAAGAGGGCAGGCAATTTCTGGAAATGATTACTGACTCATTTCCTTGTTTATCGTGCCTTTGAAAGAGAGAGAAGCCCACGCTCCAAAGCACCTCCGCCCCCCGCTCGCCGCTCTCTTCTCGCTCATTGTTGGCCCACTTTTGAACATTTGGCGCACTGGATCAAGCCTGCTCCTGCTTCTTTTCATGTCAGGGCCTGTACCTTCTCCAGCCCTTGTTTCCCTCAAGTGGAGAGCCAGCTTAGTCTGAAGTTAATGGCTGGAAATCTCCAACTAACCTCCCCAACAGCTGTCTCTTCAGCCTCTTTCTCTTCCTCCTCACGATTCCGTCCTTTCTTAGGAGTTCCCCCTTGTTGTTTTGTTTGCCGTTCTCTCCTCCCCGAACCAATCAAAAGGAGGACGAAGGCAAAGGGCCCGCTTGTTGATAAAACAACCACTCCAGCGAGTTTTTCAAAATTGGCTTTCTACAGACAAGTGGCTGGAGGCCGGAAGGACGGGCTGTGTAAAGCGCTCTTGTTTCCATCCGAGTCTTGTTGAAAAGAAGAATAGAGGAAGCCTGGCCGTTGGACTTGTCTTTCATTCGGAGTCCACCCTCGAAAGGCAATTGGGGCTTTTGGTCCCGGCGGAGCGAACATTAATAACGTAAGAGCTCAGAATACTGAACTTCACCTCTATGCCGCCTCATTTATTCTATAGAGCGCAAATGAGTCTGAAGGAGAATGAGGAGAGTTCGGGGGTCGAGAGATTGACCAGACCCACAAAACACACGAAGCTAGAGATATAACCGCGTGAGAATCTCTTAATTATCACGGTATTGTGTGGGAAATGTACAGATTATAACGTATCGCTTCGCAAGGTTTTGTATTTAAAACACGATGACTTTTCATTTGCATAAACACGAAACAATAACATTACCGATGATGTCCAGATTTTAAACAACGACACGACTGACAACAGTGTATCTGATAATGTACTCTAGATGCCTAATTGTTTAAATGTTCACAGCAGGTCAGACTGAATGTGAATGTAAGTCTGTGTAGATCCTGTGCAGAATTACAGCCGTGATTAGAAACACAGCGAAAATCAAAACAAAATACCATTGAATCTTTTCTGAAAGCACCAGGACCTTCAGAGATGCATTCATATGTGACCCCAGAGCAAAAAAAACACAGTCATAAGGGTCCGTTTTTGAAATAGAGATTTATGCATAATCTTTCACTGATGGTTTGTCAGGACTGAACAAAACCTGGAATCTGAGGGTCCAAAAAAATCCAAGCATTAAGAAAATCACCTTTAAAGTTGTTCAAATAAAATCACTAATAATGCATAATAAAGCTTTGGAAAAATAAAGTTTTGATATATTTACAAAATATATTAATAGAACATGACCTTCATTCAGTGGAAAAACGAATCATTTTGACCCATACAGTGTATTGTTGTTTTTGCTTCAAATATAGCTGTGCTGCTGAAGACTGCTTCTGTTCTCCAGACTCAGATATAAGGAATTCATTTTCGTTTAAATTCTGTGAAAACAGCTTTCCACCATGTTTTCACTCACAATAAAAGTACTCTAAACTGCTCGCATGCGACACTGTTACTGAAAACGGTGCTTTATGTGAATAACCGAACATGGTTATAATGATATTAAACACGTGAAGCGGTAATACAAATCACGGGGAATTTTAATTTTAATGACTTAAACCGTTCCATCTCTACATGCAGGGATGACTGGCTTCTTGTCAGCCATGTGAAGTCAAGTCGCCTTTATTTATATAGTGTTTTTAACAATACAGATTGAGTCAAAGCACTGAACAGAGTCAGTTGGAGAGTGTCAGTGATGTATAACACACATCTTCTCTTTCTCTGGGGAGACTTTGGCATTTCACCTTCACGATATTCAGTGGCTCTTGAACTTGTGTGGCAGTGCTGACCTCTGCTCGCTCCACCTGCTGTTTTTATGTGGTGCCATCTTTATGTTGGAGTGATTAATGGACTAGAATGCCCCTCCGGAGAGCAAACATGACCTTCCTCTCACACGCACGTGGTTTCCTGCTCCTTTCTCTCATCTTTTCCACGACAAGTAAACAATTAACCTGCTCCTCTACACTCTCCTCGAGGAACTGAAGCTCAGCGTCTCAGAAGATGCTCCAAACCCTGCGTCCCCGGAGCCACACACTCATCCGGGGCCCGCGTCGGCCCCATCTACTCTTCCAGAGCGGCTTTCTGCGACGTCAGACCTGTCAGCTTTTCACTTGCAATTAATATCTGCCTGCTTCAAGCTCGTCAGCTGTCACGAGTTTAGCACCCAGTCACACGAGCGGACAAATCAGGCTAAGGCAGAATGACACCACTGGTGTGAAAGAAGATACTAATTCTGGATAATTAGCTGACAAGTGCATGAGAGAGAAAGGATGGCGGAAAGGAAGAAGCGAGGAGAGAGAAGTGGCAGTGCGTCGTAAGCGTTTCTGTCAACCTCCTCTGTCCCTCTGACCTCTTTCCGGTCGTCTTTGTCCAAGGATCAAATCATTGTTTTTGAGATTAGACGAAGCCTGAGGTCGTGATACTGAGTAGCGATAATAGACGACAAAAGTATTTTTAGACGAATCTCTCAGAAGATGCTGCACTGTAGCGCATCTGTAGTTCTTATAGAAAGCAAAGCTCTTGTGCTAATGGCTTTAGAGAAACTCAATGTTTTTATAGGACTGAAATGCATATGCTCCAAACCGTGCGATCTAACAATGCATGTCAGCATAAATCAATTAATATTGATGGTGAAAAAACAGCAAAACAGCTTTCTGTCTGCACAGTCCTTGAGTGAATGGATTGACCGTTCACTGAAAAACTCCATTTCCATTTGAATGCAGTCGCTTCTATTCTCAGCTGTCATAGCAACATTCCACTCACAGTAACGTGATCCAAGTGGCCAGTATGTACACAGCAATTAGTAACATCTTTCTTTATAAATTTCCCTAAAGTGGCCTTTAGATATGCGGAGCGTCGTCATATCCAAGAGGTCTCTGTTCGCTTAGCATGGACTGCGTGAGCAAACAAAGCCGACAGTGTATACGCTATCCTACGCTTTTCTCTGTGCATTGAGGTAAATCTAATTGCGATGCGTTCGGTGGCCAGCTGTGTTACTACAGGCTTGTGAAGGGTGTAAATCACAGAGTTTGGGGCATGTAGCAGGTCATTATCACCATGTGGCGGTGTCTGCTTCATCAGGAGAAGATTAGACGACATTCTCTGCAGCGAACAAAAAGAAAGAAACATCCGAAAGCCAAGCGACCAAAGGCACCAGAGCACACCTGAAAAAGAGGAGCACGCACGATGCTGGATGGATGGAGTTGCAAACGCGAGGTCCTTGAGCGCTGTTGATGGCAAGAATGAATTATTGGTATAGAAGCAGCACAATACCTGGTAGAGTTCAAAGCAAGACCTAAGGCCAGGGTCAGTCCAAGGTCAGCCTCGAAGCACACGCCCAGCAGCGCGGTCCCAGACTGAACACACAACACAAATACGCCGAGTGTTTGTGTGACAGTAACAGCGAGACTGTGACACCGACACTATAATTAGTCAGAGGTTACAAGCTTTGATTTCTGCCCAGAATTGCACTCCAAGCCGAAAAGCCAGCGGCCACGAGGAAACGCGGCTTTGTTTAAAGCACGCTGACACGAAAACACACTTGAAGGGGGAAAGAAACGTTCCGTGACTAATCTGAAGTGACATTTTGGATGTCAGAATTATCGCATCAGCCTGTGGGTTTTTGGTGTCCATTAAAAAAAATCAAAGACTCGAAAGGACTGTTAAAGTTACACCTCACCATGTGAGCGTTTATTGCTTTCATGCATTCATTTAAAAGAAGAGGTCACAGCACTTCATGTACAGTTCAGCACCGGCGCAAATGAGTAGAAAACCTGTACTTTTACCAGCTAAAAATGATTATTAAAGTCATTCATTTCTATCTTCTGCTGTGTCAGTAGGAAATAACTAGTAGCAAAGGGTTATTAACTGTAATAATCCAGTGAGGTTTGTTTTTGAGATGAGGTCTGATCATAATCAGTCTGTCTGAAATGACATGAAGAACCTGGACTCAATCCAGAAGAACTGTGTCTGCGAGACGCTCCGAGAAGGATACAGCAGTGCTAAAGCTTTTAGACACTTATACGTAATAATGCTGTAGAATGAGGGTGCTGTCCAACATTTTCTTTATGAATTACTTTCTATGAAGTAAATAAAATCATCATTTGTCGAGTTTCTCAGGAGCTTCGCAGGGATCTTTCTTGAAGCGTCTCGGAGACACACTTCTTCTGGATTGAGGCTCAGTTTGTTCTGTTTCTTCAGACGGACTGATGATGATCAGATCTCAAACATCTCACTGGATCATTACAATTAAAGGCTAAATGAGTTGTTTTGAAAAATAAACCGATATACAACAATAGATAGAAATAAGTGACTTTTTTCACCTGATAAAAATACCAGTGCTCTAATAATTTCGTCCGCCGCTGTGCTTTGACAGACACGCGAGATTTTCAGCATGGCAGGAGATAGTTACCAGCATCAAAACATGCGTGGTGTTTCCATCACAATGGCCACGTGAAGCGAGCGATTCATCGGAGAGCTTGATTAGAGGAGTTAACCCCACAGTTGAGCCCATTCCAGCGATCTGAAGCAGGGCGCAGGGGTCGGCACACACCGCCCAGTCAGCCCAGGCCCTACATATTTGAAATGATATCCATTACTGTTTGTGACAGGCCTTCCCGAGCGCACGCTTTGATGCTCTCTCAGACTGACAAGCTGAGTCCAGTGACACTGATGGCTTTGGGCACAAATCAGAGGCGGTTTTCTGCATCCCGGCGGCCGAGGCAGCGCTCTGCGTTTTAGTGCCCCTCCTGTGTGTCACGGAAGGCGTGAATGGGACGCAGCCAAAAGAAGGCATTAGAGGCCTAAATCCCATCCTCGACGCCCTCTTATATCACTCCCAGAGCCGAAGAGAGCCGTCTTTTAATGAGTGAAGGCCATTCGCATTACTCAACAAAAGAAGCTCTTTGCAGCATGTCATTCTCGCTCGCAACTAATGCGTTCTGCTCTTGAAGTATTTAAAAGCTCATTTTTCTGCATTTCTCTTGCACGGTTTTACATACAAGCCTCTGCTCACGTTCATCCTAAGTAAAGAATAAATACTCTTGAAGGGAATTCAGTGCAAGCTCAGCAGGATCATGAATATGTAATGAGAGTGAATTTAAACTGAGCTGGCCACGCCCAGATCAATGTTTTCACGTGATTATTTTTGGCCTAATTATGCCTACACTGTGAACAAGAAGGGATTTAAAGTCTGTTTCACAAGAAAGTACTACTTGTTCTTTGCCTTTAAAATTAATTTTGTAATCTCATGCATTATTTGCCTTCTCTTTAATTTTGTCCACAATATATTTATTTACTAATGCTGCATATATATATATATATATACACACATACATATAAATATTGTAAATGAAAAATGTTTTTAATATAATTTGATAAAGCTAATCAAAATGCAAAACTGCAAAACTTCAAAACACCAAGAAACCAGATTTTAAGTGCATCTTACATTTACAGTTATATGAATTTAACATGACTTTGAAATCCAACATGAAATGATCCTGGAACACTAAACCAGTCATAAGGGTCCATTTCATGAATTTGAAATTTATACATCATATGAAAGCTAAATAAAAAATAAATATATTTTCATTGATGTCTGGTTTGTTATGATCGGACAGTATCTGTCTGAGATACAACTATTTTAAAATCCATAATCTGAGGGTGCAAAAAAAACTAAATATTGCGATAATCCAAGGTTGTCCAAACGAAGTTCTTAACAATGCATATCACTAATTAGAAAATGAAGTTTTGATATATATATATATATATATATGCAGAAGACAATTCACTAAATACCTTCTTTTACTTAATATTGATTGCTAACGATTTTCTGCATAAAAGAAAAGTAATTTTGCCTCATACGGTGTATTGTTGGATATAGATGTACCTGCGCTGCTGATGCCCGGTTCTGTGCTCCAGGGTCAGATGTATGCTCAGTGTCCTGTAACTGACCCTATCAGACATCTTTAGTGGCAGCACTGCCCACCGGAGATGCTCATCTGCCCTGATGACTGACAGCTCCTCCCATCCAATCCCGCGCCGGCTCCGTGCTGGACTTACAGTAAGTGTTTGTGGCAAGCGTAGAGGCTGACCCCTGCCGTCACGAGCGTCCGAGCGGAGGTAGAGATCTCCTCGACGGCCCCTGGCCGTCTCTTCAGACAGTCCCTCTCAGACCCACTCCTGCTGTTATTTCCTCAAGCCCACATTTATTTCTGTCAGTTTCCATATTCTTGTACTCAGAGCTGGTTTGGGCTCTCTGGGTAGATGTCTGCTGTGCACTGGGCAGATGAAATCGGAGAGCCACTGGCTGCAGGGACCGGTTTCTGACGGGTCTGCCACAGGACGGCCTCCGAGACACGCACCAAACCGGTCTCCAGTGCTGCCTGTCAGAGACGCTGAAATCAGATCCGTGTATACGGCTTCTCAGCATTTCCATGATGGAAAAATCAATATTTGAGTTTAGCATCTCACAAACTGAGGCTGGCGTTGATTTCAGGCTGGAGCATGACTGAAGCAAGTTCTGGTTCTGATCTGGTTTTGAGTGGACTGGTTCTCCCTCCTAGATTTAGTAGCTTAGAAATGATACAAAATGTGCATAATGGAAATACAGTGTCGTGTTTTTTTAATAGACCACTTTAGACTTTCTCTAAGTAACTCTGCAGCTACTCTAACTCTCATTAGAGTATTAATAGACTGTATTAGTGTGGGAGTGGATTATAAGGGCTTCAGACCAATTTTTGTCTTGTATTTTAGTTGAAATATACACATGACAAGTATACTGACTTTATATGTAATTATATAATTAATAAAATATAATATATCATTTTTTATTTGCTAGTTTTTGCTTAAAACAAGCAAAAATATCTGCCAGTGGGGTAAGAAACTCATTTTAATTCAAAAGTTAACTTCTTGTTTTAAAGCATTTTTTTCTTAATATCTTAAGTCAGTCTACTTGTTATGTGAATGCATTTAGATTTTAAAAAGTTTAAATATTTATACTATAAAACAAGAAATCAAGAAGCCATATCTGTTCTGATTATAAACAAGAATGGTTGACGATATTGGTAATATCCCAACCTTTCGAGGGCTAATCAATGCACAGAATAAACACTGTTTAACATATGACGTGAAAAACAAGCAGGAAAACAGGTATTACGCGCACATTGGTAAACTATAGCCTATAACATGTATATGTTTGTTATATATGCATATAACCTCAGCAATAATATCACTGGCAAATGAATATGTTTGGTCGCAAATACAATCTGGAGCACTGGCTGTGAAGTAAGCAGGCCTGTTTTAATGAACTCTACACAGCAGTTCTTCTGGAAATCTTTGTTTGGAAGTGTTAGCGATGCTCCCGTCCAATCTTCCTGATGGCTCTCTTCTGTTCTAATGGGATGAGTCAAGCACGCATTGATCTCTAGTTTCGGTCCAGACCCTCCCGTTCCTGCCCTGACATAACCGTTAGAAGAGATTTGTCCATTATATCGACGCTGCTGATTTACCGTCAAAGTTGTCCGCCTCCAATCACAGCTGAAGACCAGACCTCCCACAAGCAATAAAGACCAAGCACAACTCTTCCCAAAGCGATCGGCGCGTCACAATCACATGCTTTATGATCACGGCTGGAAGAAGAACCAGTGACAGTCCTTTCTCTTTACATTACATTTTTGTCTTTTTAAAACATCACTCCGAAATGAGTTCAGAAGCACTTTCTGGGATTCCTCTGCAGAGCAATGATTTTTGTTATTAGTGATTATTCCAATTATTTCTTAACTAAATATGAGGTTTTTGTAGCAATAAATGTGGATCCTTCAGATGAATATCAGGAATACTGGTCTGGTTTTAGTCTGGGTTTAGGTGGTCTTGACTATAACACTAACACTAGGTCATCTTATCCCTTCTAGGGCTCTTTTCTGGCCCTAACTCAAAGCGTTCTTGTTCCAGGCGAGACACGCTGTTTTCCAGACGTTCCTCTGGACGTTGACGAGGTGTGAGGGCAGGTAACAGCAGAGCTGGACCACACAAGAACAGCAGCGGAAGTCCTTTCTTAATGAGCTCCTGACACCAGAACACCCCGCTAGAGATGAGACTTTATCCTGGATTTATTATTTATTTGCTACAGTGTTATTTTGTGTTTAAGAACTGAGTAACATTAATTAACTGCATGCACTGCAAAAACTAGCTTCTTAGTATTTCAGTTGGTTACACTTTATTTTGACGGTAACTTTGTAACTGCATGTCATCTAATTTTCATTCATTTGGAGCTGCATGTCTGCTAACTCTCACTGTAAACTGTTAGGGTAGGTTTAGGGTTAGAAGAATATGTTTCTGATGTAATATGTTGTGGACGAATCAAAATAAAGCATTAGAAGATAAAGACTGATAGTCGAATTGTAGTCTAAAGTGGACTATAGAAATAAAGTGTTACCTTTTTGCCTTTTCTAATAGAAATATCTTTAAAAATATAACATGCGCTCACATCAGTGAAATGACTTAAGTCTTGTTTTCTAAAAAAAAGAAAAAAAAAAAGTATGTTAGTTTTTGCTTATTAATTGTAAATAACCAAATTAATTCATTAAATCACGCAATGTGGTTTTTAAGACAAGTCTGAGGTTAGGAAGCTACTGATTTTAAGAAGATTCTTTTCAAGCTTTTTAATTGTTCTCAAGTTTAGTTCAGTTAAGAAGAGTTTTTGGGAATAGCAAATATTCTAAACATTTTTCTTAATTTAGAAAACAAGTGGAAAATGTGAGTTAAGACAAAATATTTTGTGAAGACGCTGTTCTCTGCATCTTATTTCGTAAGCATTTGATATGCAGAGATTTCTCTTTTAGACACAAGAGTATTTAAAACAATCATACATATTTGTGTTAGTCAGTTCACTGGTTTTGCTCTGCTTGTTTGTGACCCGATGCTAATTTGCACAGCCTTTGTGTTGGTCGTTATAAAAAATTATGCTCTTCAGTTTGCAGATTGTTGGTAGTTCAGGTCTCTCATGATTTATTCTGCAGATTACTTTTAAAAATGTCAATGATTTTTTATATATATATATATATATATATCACATGCTCGTATCCTCTTTGTCTGAAGTCAGAGGAGCCTGAGGAGTGGAATTCATTTGCTGAATCTTTATTAAATCAATGCTGCTTCTCCTGGAGTGAGACGATACAACAGATCCATGGTAATGCAGTGCCCAGAGCAGAAGACAATCACATTACAGCAATGCATCCGACGCATCCACTGATACACTCTGAAAATAAAGGTGCTTAAAAGGTTCTTCACAGCGATGCCATAGAAGAACCATTTTTGGTTCCATTCAGTCAAAGGACCATCTCTGTCTCACCGTTTTATAATCTGAAGAACCTTCTTTCAACACAAAGAAGCTTTTTTGCAACAGAAAAGTTCTTTAGATGTTAAAGGTGTTTTATGGAACCATTTAGACAAAAAAGGCTCTTCTGTGGCATGATGAAGAGTCTAGGGTCAGGAACGTGAATCTGCTCGAAAACAAAGCGCTTGGTAGATGTTCTCCTGCAGTAGTTCTCAGGCCAGAAAGCGGTGAAGGTGTATGTTTTCGGGTTTTATTCAGTCGTTTGATCTGACCTGTCTCCGGCGTACGGTGAGCTCTGACACGGCACACACACCACCGGCCCACCCAGAACACTGAGCTCATAAAAGTGACCTAGAAACACTGCTTTGAAATGCTTCTAAAGCATCGAAATGCTCACGATTATTACAATCACTAACAGGTCACAAAAACAATGTTTTACTAACTCTGTCTTGACCCAAAACAAAATGTTCATATTCAGATTTTCCCTCTCGTCATATCTGAGGAAGATTACAAGATCTATGCAGTTTAGACACACACACACACACACACACACACACACACACACACACACACACAGACACACACAAACACACACACACACACACACACACACACACACACACACACACACACACACACACACACACACACACACACACACACACACACACACACACACACACACACACACACACACACACACACACACACACACACACACACACACACACACACACACACACACACACACACACACACACAGACACACACACACACACACACACACACACACACACACACACACACACACACACACACACACACACACACACACATATATATATATATAAACAATTACTCACTTTCAAAATAAATGTTTTTGTTTACGTAATGTGTGTATGGGGTATATTTATATATACATAATACATAAACAGTACACATAGTGTAAACAAAAACTTTTTTTTTTTGGATGTGATTAATCTGAAAAAATAAAAAGACTAACTGAACTGAAGCTTTGTTTTTTGTTTGTTTGATGTGTTGTAAGCAAAACCTTACTGACAATAAGATCCTATGCTATATAATAGTTGTTCTGAATGTAATAACAGTTTCTTTGCTTAATATCAACTACTAAAGCTATTTCACTTCAAAACGGTTTCTGACAGGAGAAAGAAAGACATTGAAATCACATGAAGGTTATAAAAACGAACCATGGTGTTATTGTAGTAAAAGTGTAATAACCATGTTTTTTGGCACATTGATGAGCAGTTTTACTACAAACACTACGGTTAAACTATGGTTTGTGTAGCAAGAAAGACCATGGTTTAACTACACAGCAGTAACCATAGCTTTTAGTTTAATTTGTAGTTAGTTAACTTTGGTAAAGGCTGCTGGAAAATACTTCGCTACAGCAGCCGAGTTCACAAATCACATACATTAGTAAAGTTTAAGCAAAAACCTTATTAAAAGATGCAAACCCAGCAGATTTCCAGAGCTACGGGAATGTAGATGTTTTCCAGCACCAGTGTGACGGTCAGTTTGCTGTCAGTGGATGTTTGCTGGACATACAATCCGTTAAACACGCTAAACACACACACACACACACACACACACTGATGCGCGGCCCGAGACCCGAGAGATGCTGACATGACCCACATAATTGGCCAGAAGTCTTGCTTCCTACAATTGGATCAATTTGCTGCATTCGGTCAGTGCGGGCTCCGTCCCCTGCGGACTCTCGGCCCCGTGTTTCTGCCCAAATCAGCGTGATGCCTCGGCTCGGTCATCTGCTGCCTGACAGTTTGTCTGCGAACATATGCCACGTGGCAATAAAGTCAAGCTGATCTGCGCAGGGCCGGGCAGCGCCTGCAGGCCTCTCGAGAAGACTTCAGCCTCGCTCTTTGTCTCCTTAAATCTCGCGCAGTTATGTGATAGGGTCCGAGTTTATCGCAGTCACCAGGCCACGCGCGCCTGCAGTGTTCCCGCTGAGCTAGCCTTCTTTATTTGTCCGATATTTCAGACGACTCTAATCACACTCATGAAGTTTGAGAGCAGATCTCTGCTGCTTTTATATACAGTCAAAGCAAACTCTATTCAGATGCATTCAACACTTCTCACATTCTGTAGTTTAGAAAAAGGAGATCATATACGACAACGGCTGTGTCAGAAAGGTGGATGTCAGAGAACTTTGATAGAAAGGTATGTCCTGAATTGGGTTTAATAGCTGTCCGATATCAAACTCAAATCATTCTGTTCAGTCTGTGCTGAAGCAATTAAAGAAAAAACACTGAAGCAAAACACGCTCAGGTCAAGGTATACACTCTCAAACACACTTTAAACACACACACACTTCTGTCATACCCATGTCATTAAACACCTTTGTGTCCCCATAAAGCACAAAAACCAGCACACGCACACACACACGCACGCGGGCAGTCACATGTGATTGTCTCTGATGAGCCGCAGCATCTGCGGGGCAGAGGCGTGTGTGTGTGTGTGTGTGTCTGAGAGTGTGTGTGAGGTGACAGGTGAGTGACAGGTGTCCTGAGGAGCAGCGGGGGGGTTCTGTCACAGGTGAGGAGATGCCAGAGCAGCACACGGCTGGTGTTTGAGGACACTTCTGGGCACGAGTGACTCAGACCGGCCACAGACAGACCTGCATATTGTGCTCAAACATTAAACCTGCTGCGTCTTCATCGGCCGGAGCAGCCGTGGGCCCGGTCATATTATCACACGTCTACAAACGCTTCCTTGATTAGCGTCTCTTTGATTCTTGACACTCTTACAGCCCTGCAGAGTCCTTCAGCAGACGTTTAAGTCCAAAAGACCACAGAAGCATCAGAATCAGCACCAGAACACTGCTGTCATCGAGCGGCGCTGGGCATTGCTTGAGTTTTAATCATTGCAATTGCGTTTCTGCTTATTGATTGTGATTCTTATCGATTCCCATGTGGTTAAAAAAAAACATTTTAATAAACAAAAAAAAGGCTGGCTACATAAAAACTGGACTCGATTAAGAGCTGTTTGTGCACAAAATGAAGCGGCATGATTCCGGATTGACTAAGATTTATTTTTCTCTCTCTCTTACAATTTTGAAGAAAAGTATTAAAAAACTAAACAAAATCTGTTGGAAATTGTGAATGGAATGATTCAATGACTCATTTAAGATTCACTCGCTTCATTATGGATGAATCAGTGTGTTTTGAATGAATCTCTTGAATGAATGATTCAAAGACAAAAATGTTTTTTACAGCACCTTTTCGAGATGTGCACAGAATTAGATAGAAAGAAAGTTTAGAAGTTTTAATTTTACAAGTATCCAGTTCCTGACCATAAATATAATCTAATTCTGGAATTGAATTGGTTTTTGATTCCCGACCCTAGACGTGAACGATTCCTCAGAGCAGTTTAGTATATTCATATACTTTATGTAATATTTTTCTCTGTTAAACAATTGTGTAAAAAATGAACAAGAAAACTCATTTGAATGCCTCTGATTGGCCGTTGTGTTCATAAACTCTTCTGTGATTGGTTATAACGTGCAACACTAAAGACACGGTAAAAGAAATACGATTAAATAAATGAGGCCTAATATTTATTAGATTGTATTACTACTCCAATAATAATAACAATAATCATCATCCTCATCGATGCGGCAAAAGATGCTTTTCTTAGATTTCTTTTGTCTTGTTTCCAGCCACGATAAAAATATTCTTAAATCAAATGAATGTTTGCTTGAAACGAGTAAAATAATCTGCCAATGGGGTAAGAAAAATAATTCTGTTTTTGAATGAGTTTGAATAATTCAGCTTGTTTCAAGTAAAAACTCACTTCATTTAGTTTTTTTCTAAAAACAAGACAATAATTTTCCTGATTATTTTGACTGGAAACAAGACAAGAAATCTTGCAGCGTGATGAGAAAGAAGCGCTCTAAATGAAGGAGAACGCTGACATGCAGTGAGAGAGCTGAGAGATATATCACACTCAATCAGAGAAGAAGAGAAACTATACGTTTTACAGGATCTTGATTATTCATCAGTATCGCTAGTATGTGGACTTATTAAGAAATGTTTAATATTACAGAGATCTTCTGGAACACGGTGAGAAACATTAGATACGTCTCTAACAGGGACCTCTGGTTCCACGCTTCGTCTCGGTTCTCGCTGGCCTTTTAGCATGTATTAGATCCATAACTTCATTAAAAAATGATCGAGTGCCCGTTGATGCCGAAGCCCTGGCCTCCATCGTAATACACGTCTACTAATACTAATCTATTAATACACGTATAGCAAACAAATACATGAATAAAGATCTCCACCGCTTTCTTTGCAGCTCTTATTCTTCAATCTGCCGTCATTCTTCTCTCACCGAGTGTCCTGTTTCGCTGAAAAGTGAAATGCATTATGGAAGTATTTCCTAATTATTGTCGTCATTAATAAATGATAGCATCCGTCGTCATTGAAAGACAGGCTTAACAAATCCGAGGCTGTTGTCTTGTGCTAGACTTCAAGATGACTTTCTCAGAGAAAGATTTTGGTTTGTCACAGAGAGATAATTTATTGAACAGATGCATGTTTTATTCAGGCCGACATTTCAGCGTCGCGTCGCATCCGTCAGCGCCGGAGCCAGCTGTTTATGACTGTCATTCAGCGCTCATAAGCACACATTAGTCTCTCACTCACAGCTGCGAATGGAAACCTTGCTTCAGTCACAATATGACAGCGAGAGCCGCTGAATAATCACCGACAGAGAGAAGCTGCGAGATGAGCTCGAGCGCGTCTGCGGAGAGAAATGACGAGCATCCGGGAGTCCAAACACAGTCGGGCCACGCGGGTCGGGCCGGGGTCACGCCGGGGTCACGCCGGGGTCGGGCCGGGGTCACCGGAGTCTAGGGTTCCAGACCGTAATCCTGAAGCCGTGCAGACCCGAGCACATCTCTGCTGATTGATCGGCCGGTGACCCTGCCTGAAGAACGTCCACAGATTAAGTCCAGGGTCCCGCCGGACGCAGGGGAACGTGAGCGCTTCCATCTGTTCGGGCGTTTCCGTCTCAAACACGTCATCCGTCAGCCCTCGGCATGCTGGGTATTTACAGACACCCCCGGCGGACTGGGCATGATGTTTATCATCATTATCATTATTATTATTATTATTAGTATTAGTATTATTATTATATAATAGCCTGGTGAATGTACTACAAATCTGATAATAATTAGAATACAAAAAAATATATAATTCTCACAACAAAAAGTCCTTTTCTTACTTACTTAAGATAATTTTCTCTTGTTTCCAGGCCAGAAATCTAAATCAAGAAGAAGCATTTTCAGAAAAAACTATGTTTTTGTTTTTTGTTTTAAATAATCTGTTAAATCTTAATCTGTTAAATAATCTGTTAAATGTTAAATCTGTTAAAAAGTTAAATCATCTGCCAGCGGTGTACGTGAAATACTGATTGAAGTAAGATTTCTTTTGTTCTGAGCAAAACTTCATTTTGACTTGAATTTGAAATCCTTCTTGATTTAACAATTTTAACATTTCTTGGCTGGAAACAAGAAAAAAAATGTCTACAAATTCTGGATTTAAAATGCATTAACTTAAGTAAAATGACTTAATGTATTATGTTGTTTTCTGAAAAAAAAAATCTAATTTGTGTTTATTTTTTATTAAAACAAGTACAAATATGTGTCAAAGGAAAAATCGTATTCATCCTTTAAATCAAGGTTATCTTTCTTACCCTGCTGGCAGGTATTTAGGCTTGTTTTAAGCAAAAAATAACAACATTTTTGTTTGTTTTGTTTTGTTTTTCATTGTCATTTTTGCAGGACGCTGACGGCCAGCGATTCTCAAGAGGACTGAAGTTCATGAGCAGAAAGAGAGAGATGTAATAGTCAGCATGAGGACTAGTTCAGATGTGTTCCTCAGACACTGACCATCACTCACCATTTCATTCATTCATACACACCGCCGGTCAAAGGTTTGGCATCAGTACAGTTTTTTATGTTTTATATAATGGAGCCTCATTTTTTGCTCATCAAAGCTGTTTAAAATAATTACATAATTACTGATGATCAAAAATATTACTGCAAGTACTAATATTGGATTTGTATGTATTATATTCATTATATTCAAACATATATATATTGGTTTCTTGAAACTTTGAATTAATTCTTTGATGAAAAAGTTTAAAGGAAAAGCATTTATTCAAAATAGAAATCTACCAAAGCCCTACGAAGCTAACGGGGAATTTTCTGAAGTTCTGAAAGTAATGGCATGTTCTTACAACTTTATTAATATTTGATATACGCTTTCATAACGTTCTCCTCATGATGTTTTTTGTAACTGATGAATGTTCTCATAATGTTGTAAGCGTTCTTGGAATATTAAAAACAAATGTTCAAGGATCATTTTGACCATTTTGAGTGAAAATACAGATATTATTTGACTAACCTTTAAATAATCATGACAAGGAGCCTAGACATTTATACATTCTTAGGTTTAGGTCAAAATAAAGTAAAGGTAATGTTGTGAAAAGCTGCTCGTGTTTCTCTAAACGAGGATCATGTGTGTGATGGAGCAGAATTATGTCAATATAAGAAAAACATCTCATTACGGTTGAAATTCTGGTTAGAAGGCAACACCTCGTCCTTTATTTCATGTCTAATGTGTTGTTGACAGTGTCATAAAGATTTACACAAACCTGTTTGGCTTTCTACAGCGTGCACATGTCTCCAGGAGCACTATTTCATGTCAGGACCTGTCTCTTCTATCACCAGCATACACTTGATATTTGACTGCGGTTCGGTTTCTGACCAGGACTCTTCAGCTGTGACTGCAGCTCAAAGGAAAGAGCGCTCGGCTAAATACAGAGCTCCGGCTTGGGTTTTATATGGTGAAGATGGGCAGAAAGGCTGTGAAACATCTGAACCCAGAGCTTCACGATGAACGAGAACACACACAACACACCTACGGCTTTCTTCATGCAGCTGGAGCTTTCGTTCATCGGGCGACGAGAACAAAAGAAGAGCGAGAAAAGGTTTAGTTTACGAACGAAAAATGTTTACTGAGTCTGGAGCACAGGACAGGTATATCTGGAGCTCTTACAGGCCAACATTTATGCTTTTTACTATTTAATGCCAAAAAACATCAGGTTGTTAAGTAAAGCTGAATCTTCCATGAAGATATTTAGCAGATTTCCTACAAAAATAGATCAAAACTAGATTTAATGTGCACTGAACTTCATTCGGACAGCTTCTTGTACTGATATTGATATTTTTTTTGCTCCCTCAGATTCTAGATTTTCTCAGAGTTGTATCTTGTCCAGATATTGTCTGATCACTGGATTTATTGAGCTTTCAGATGATGTATACATCTCTCCAGGGTCCCATACATCTAACTTGACTTTTGGAGTTTTTTGACAGTCGTTTCTTATTTATTTGTTTCCACCGTGTTTGCCTATTTTAATTTAATCATTTTTAACTTTGTGTAAAATATTTTTTATTTTATATTATTGTATTATATTATTTTATAGTCTACTTCATAAAGTTTTCGTGTGTTTTGTTAATTAAAAAAAATCAATGTGTAATATTAGACAGTTTTTAAAAAGCTTTTTAAAACCAATGAAATGTCTTATTTCCTATCTTGGTTTTATTTCCGGCCAAGATGCATAAAAATCCTTAAATCAGTAACAATTAGTGTCTCGTTTTAAGTTTTTGCTTAGAAACAGCAAAACTATTCACCAAAGAGGAAACCTAAATAATCTTCATTTAAACAGAAAACAAGAGTATTTTTCTTACGCTGTTTGCAAATAGTTAGCGTACGCACTTAATTTTGACAATAATATCTTTACTTGTGTATAAAATGCTTCTCGATTTAAGAGCGTTTGGATATCTGCGCTAGGAAGGAGATAAAGCGTGTTCTCACAGATGGATGAACGTCCTCACCGCGACGCAGCGAAGGAAAGCCTACAGTGTTCAGCGTTTGAGGAAACACTTCCTGGTCTGTGTCACCACGACGCACTTTGACCTCGCCAGAAAGCAGCTTCTCCAGCGTGACCCCGACAGGAGACAGAAGGAGCTGAAGGAGCGAGGAGGAACCAGGAGGAGGAGGAGTGTTCTCCAGGGCTCTGACAGTATACTGGGTGACAGTCTAGAACTCGTAAAGCTTACAGCCCCTGACGTCCGTCTGAGTCAGCCATGCCTCATGCCGTCTTCCCTCGGTTCCTTCACCGTCCTGATGGCAAGTGTTCATATACATTAGTGTTCTGGACGCTAACTGCGAGGGCTGACCGTGGAGCCGCTGACCTCTGAAGGAACAAGACCCGTCCGCGAGGTGGCCGGTAGAAACACGGAGTTAGCGCTCCTGCTCCAGAGCCGCTTCGCACTGACTCGCTGCTGATTTATCTGATGGAAGGAATTCAGTGAAGGGCTGGGATCTCTACTGTAACCTTTTACCCCCACCAGATGTTCGCTCTGAAAACACGATAATGTTCATCCCTAAATCCCCGTGCAAACATATCAAGTGGCTGCTATGTGTTTGTGGCAGGACTTAGTGAAATGACAGAGCGGCGATGGGAAAAGATTTGAAACAGAAGCGGCCATATGCTGCGGGAGAACCAAATAAACACTAGTCAGTTATTTACTAAGAAATAAGATCAGTCTGTGACACGAATTATTAGGTGGCCTTGACTACTATGTACTTCTTGTGTTCATATTGTATTCAAAACACATCGAGGTGGATACGGGTAAAGTTAGGCACGGGTTGGTTAAGGTGTAAGATGTTATAAAAGTAAGTACAAAAATGTATTACATGTAGGTATTTTTAGAAATATAAGTACAGTGTAAAAACTTGTGTATGTACGCAACAAGTGCACTGTACCAAATTATTAATTTTAATGTACATAGTAGTTAAGGTCACCTAATATAAAGTGGGAGTAAACAGTTTTTAGTTAAGACTACTGGTTAGTTTACTTTTCTTTCATGCCCCACAAAATTAGTGTGTATTTTTCCCATTAAAATATTTTGAAATGTTACTAACAATAAGTGTTGTCAAATAATTAATCGCAATTAATCACATCCAAAGTGTGTGTGTGTGTGTGTGTGTGTGTGTGTGTGTGTGTGTGTGTGTGTGTACAAATACATGCACGTATAATTTTTTATTAAATATATTCTTATTTTACATTATAAAAAAATATAAATGCTTTTAATATATATACTTTGTGTATTTTTACATACACATAATAAATATACACAGTACACAAAAACTTTTAGTTTGATTTGATAAATCACAATTATTAATTTTACCACACTAATAAAAACCAGTTGTTCATAGACTTGTATTTATTACTCAGTACTAGTTACTCCAAAAACATTGCTTATTACTTTCTGGCAGCAGTGATTAGTTATACTACTAGTTTACTAAACGTTATACTATTACTTTTCACGCCCCACAGAAGTTAATAATTTTCTGAAATGTACTAACAGTTATTGCTGCCAAACGATGAACTGTGATTAATAACATTCACACATGCATTACATTTAAAAATAATAAAAATATAGAAATTTTTATGCATAAATGTCTAAAAAAAATTATATTTTCTAAATGTATAGTATATAAAACTTATTTAAAAATACATGAAACTTATTTTGGGTGGAATTAATCACAATCTTATTAGCAATTAGTTACACTGGTATTATTGCTGTAACTTTCCATCACTGCTAAAAATGCACAACATGCATATAAACAAATACAAGTTCATACTTTGAGCGTGAATGCATTTCATAATTAAAGTTATGAAAAAAAAATTGCTATAGCTTGTTTCAAAGATGTATTATTAGCATCGTCACCAAAGACCGGAACCATAGTCCTTTATACTCACAAAAAACATCATTCCAGGCTAAGAGAAAGTGGTTTTTAATTGATTAAGACAGATTAGTTTATTTCTGCCAGAGAGTTTGGCTCAACCAGCAAACCCACAGCTTTTTGTGGATGGACATCGAAAGTAAGAGAAAGTCTATTATCTAGAGACTAAGAGCACGTTGACAGCATGTTGAGTTCAAATACCACTCTTGTATCTTAAACAGCCTTCTATAAGTGCAGTGTGTGTGAATGTGCTTTAGTGAGACCTTCATGGGTTTCCATCCAAAGCTGCGAATTTAAAACTGGAATATCACATAAAATATATGAGAACGAGCACCGTTTCCATCCAACGAGTCAAAGAGAACAGAATCATCACTTCCTGATGAACCGGCACTAAATACCACAAAGAAGAGTAGGAGGCGCCACTGAATATAATAATAAATGACTAAATGAAGAGCGAGCAGACGAAACAATACATGCGTTCATTGCTTTCAGAGACAGATGATGTTTAGGATGATGTTTAAGAGTTTAATTATACTTTGACAACAGACTTTCCTCAGAATGAACAAAACAACATATAGATGGATCGGTCCACTGCTAGTCTAGTTTCCAATCTCCTAGAGCAAACTCACGTCACTTTTGATGCACATGGAGGAATTTATCTGTAAAATACACTTCCATCTATCAATATTCACATTAACCCTTCTCTGAACAGGTCAAAAACCACCTCAAGCGAGGGTAAAAACTTGCAAAACATCTTTTTTTTGACTTGTTTCCAACTAAATGTCTAGAAATTCTTAAATCAAGAAGGATTATTGTCTTGTTTTCCGAAATAAAATAGTCAACATTAAATTACTTTTTGCTTAGAACAAACAAAATAATATGTCTCTAATTTCAGACAGAAAACCAGATTATTTAGTTTATCCCATTGGCAGATTATTTTGTTTGTTCAAAGCAAAAAGTCATTTAATTTTGACTCTTGTAGAAGATCCTTCTTCATCTTGGCTGGAAACAAGACCAAAACTCCATATTGAGGTATTTTTAATGTAAAGTTTCTTTCCGTCACTAAAAGCATGCTGGTGGAAACATTACTCAGATGTCGTCCCAGATTTCCGAGCACCGGGTGACCGCTGGGTTCTTACATACAGAGCAGGGTCAGAAGATAAACCCGCACCAAACAGCTCGGCCTCATTCTGGTTAATAACTGAATGAGAGCAGACACAGAGAGAGACAGTCCCAGCCGATATTAGTCACTTCAGAGTGCATGAATTCTTGATTTGATGCGCCTTAATTGATTCATCTCTGTTTCTGTGGGACAGGACTCTCCTGAGCGCTCAGGAAGGGTCGTGACCTTTCTGACCTCTGCTGTGACCACGGCTCTGATAGCGGCACACAGAAGCTGCTTCTGGACCGTTTCACCAAGAGCGGGAACGTATGAGAACATTTGCCCCATTGCTTTAGATATACCACACTAGCCTTCCCGTTTAACGTCTGTGAGCGTTTCTTCTGCACGGAGGATTAATAAAACTTCATCTGCCTCGCTTTCCGAAGGCGAACCTCGCTCCGTTACTATGGTTTTCTTACCAAGGCTGGCACGGGTCTTTGTGAACGCGGTTGCATACGGTCATTGTTAAAGGAAATGAAGGTAAAATTTGTCATTTACCTTGGGGTGCTCTGAAAAGCCCCCCTCTCCACAAAATTGATTTAGACCTCCGTTTCACAAAGCACTGTTCTGATTGAAGAGCTCAGCGGACTGACCCTCGAAGCCGGGAGAGTCTGAAGGACGGGTTCCTAGTCTCTACACGAGGCTTTGGGAAACATAAAAATAAAAGGGTTAATCATTCGTACTTATAAATGTACAGTATATCTCCCATCCGCGCCGAACTTCAATGAGGTCCGCTGTAATCCGGTGTGATCGGCGACAATGACACAATACACCGGGCATTATGTTCCTACGCACTGAAATACTCGTCTGAGCGGTAGATGTGACAGAACCTTGGAAAACCCAACAATTTCTGAAAACATTATATGGCCACTCTTGCTATTTGAAGTACACTTTACTGCCTTTCAAGAGTGCCTCACTTCAGGCATGCGATACCTTTAATCTCGCTTTAAGGTTTGCCATTTTATGATTAATTGCGAGTAAGAGCGAGACGAGCGTCTTAAGGCCGTGTCAGCAGAGAATTTAGCTTCCTCTTAAAGTGGGTGCTACGGAGATCTCGTGATCACGTTGAGTCCTTCTTGAAGGGAAAGAAGGTGCGGACCAAAGCTTCCTAAAAGCTCCGGAAACAGTAATCGTCACGGAGCGAGTTTTATTAAGCGCACGCCCCACCGCCCGCCTCCCTCTCATCCATTATGTGCTCGCTAATGTCACATTGATTATGCTGATCGTAAACTGCCTTTGTTTGGCTCGGCCTCGCTGTCAGTCAAAGCGTCTGCTGGGACGAGAGCGCCGCTCGCTAAAAGCTGGCTTTTCTGTGTTCGCGATGACTCCGAGCTTGACGCCGTTCCCCTAAGAGACCCCGTCTCCAGCTGCATTTTGGTGTATTAATTGCTTTTTAATGTTTTCCTCCCGTTGTACAAACAAATCAACAATAATGGAGGCTTGAGTATTTCTCTGATTGGGTCAAGAGCCGGAGTAAAAAGGGTGTCACTGAATAAACCATCGAGGCGGGGAATGGAAGATTGTCCTTCCAGAATCCCTGTCCCATGTGAACCGTTCCCAGACGCAGAAGAGACGCTTCCTCAGCCTTTTGGGAACCATCTGAATGCGTCTGACAAGTTAAGGAAGCCCTTTTAACATCTCTTTTTACGTTTTCATCTGGACCAAAGTTGGGCGAAATGAGACTTTTATGAGATGGGGATCAATTTTTAATTCGCACTGCCTTTTACCTGATGGACCTTCTCATTGTGTTATATTCAGAGCGTTTTAAAAGTGCAAATGAAGGACTTATGGGAGAAAACGTTACACATCGTGTCTGATATAAACAAGGAACTGAAATCAAATCAAAAGCGAAGGCTCGAGGTGAACTGCACCAAAATGCTTTTTAAATGCATGCCGGCCATCTTGGTTAAATGCTTCTTTCTTTTCAAGCTACAATCTGCTTGAAAAAGTTAGCCATTATTAGATAACACGTGTTAAACATGCATCAGAAACTTTACTAAAATAAAGGCATGCTTCAATGAAAAACCAGCGATGCCTTCACTAATGAAGTAACTGATTTGAATCGTAGCACGCCCTTTCCTGAACTAGTGACGCGTTTTCTCATTTATTGACACGGTTTTCTCCTGATAACATGCCATCTCATCCGCTTAATAATCTACCAGCAAAGGAAATCTGGAGAGAGAAAACGGCAAGCAAACGAAAGCTGAAATCCAAAAGCAAGGCTTGTCTGCTTGAATTTGCTGCTTGAGGAGAATCAGTATTTGGGCTTGAGTTACACATCCAGCATCTGCCATCCGGACAGCAGGCACCGTATTCATCATTTGGCAACATGGAGCCCAGCGTCTGTACAAACACCCAGAGGAAATGAAGTCTCTTGGCCAGACAAGAATAAAATTAGCTTGATGACTAAGTTCCTCCCCCGTTCCATCGGGAATAAGACCCTTCATTTGTTTTCATTACCTCCCTGCGTCTCGGACAACAGGAGTGTCATTCAATTCATTCTGCTGCTGTGAAGAACAAAACATCTCCAGAACTCTGTATCTGATACTTTGTGAAAAACTTTGTCCTTCATTTGAAAGCACAAACATTGTGATAAAAAAATCCACCTGATCAAGTGTATCCTAATTCCAAGCACATTACAGTTTGTAAAGAATTTAGATGCATGGTTAGAACAAATTAAAAATGATGAAATGATGGCCAAAATGTAAAAATATTATTTACAACACAATAAATTTAGCATTTTAAAGTGCCACAAACAAAACTGCATTCTATTTTAAGGACTATATATTTAATGTGTTTCTTTGGTACGATTTATTAAAAATTGCATGAAATGAAACTTGCATTTATTTTTTTATAATTAAATGCAATTAAAGACTGAATATCACCATGTGTTTTCAAGCTGCAGAAAGCAAGCAGTTGTTTAGATATAAATGTGTGTCACTGAACACATTACTGACTATATGAACACAACACACAACAGAATGACTGGGATGTTCTGCTGAACACACACTACCTGTTAGAGTAAGTGAAGACATCCAGCCTGAAGCCTGTTTTGGTCACCATTCACTTCCATAGTAGAAAAAAAAAATACTATGGAAGTCAATGGTGACCCAAAACAGCCTGGTTAGGGATAGGGTTACAAACTTTTAAAAAAATATATTTCTTTGTGTTTGACAGAACAAAGACATTCATACAGATGTGGGACTACTCGAGGTCAGTCAATGATAACAGAACTTTCATCTGTGGGTGAAGTATTCTTCATTCGGGTCATTTTTTATTTATTTATTTACTAAATTTTTACGTGACTTTGTATATTTACAAATCCTTCCCTCGAGGGTCGTTTTGACCCGACCACAGGAATAAATGAAATGTTTAAAAAAACAATGATATATATACAGTACATCTATACGATCTATATATCCAAACAAAGAGTTGAGAAAACACTCTTAAAAATAAAGGTTTCATAAAAATGTATTTTTACAGCAATGCCTTGAAAGAACCAATATTGGTTCATAAAGAACCTTTCAGTGAATAGTTCTTTAAAGAGCTTTTTCTTCTTAGTGCGAAGAGCATTTTAATAAACTAAAGAACCTTTTGTGGAATGAACAAATAAAAAAAACCCATAAATATTAAGAAAAGAATAATACAAAATGAATCAATATAAGCTCTTCTAGAAAAAAAAAAGGTTAATTTTAGGCCTTCGTGTCTTGAACACTGAGGGAAAGACACTTTAGAAATCGTGAGAGAAAGGTGAAGGTAAAAATAAAGTCTTTGTATTCATCGTCCCTCGATCTCCGTCGTTACTGTCCTGAGAGTAAAGGGTTAAATTACTCAAAGATGAAGATGCGTCCGTGTCAGAGTCAGCTCAGTTTCTGTAGTGCGTCACATAAAGAGATGAAAAGCTCAATATCTTTGGCCGGAGGCACTCAGGGGACGTCCGAGTCGGGATTTACAGCTTATTTCTCCTGCCACTTAAAACAAATCAACCAGAGCCCCGCGTTTTCCTTCAGCCTTCTTAGCTCACATCTTAGTACAATGTTATTCTTCCATAAACGATCTGAATTACTCTAAAATAAATAGCTTCACACCAGGGATCAGCTTTGCTCGAGAAACGCCCGGCCTTCTCTTTCCACGTGGAGCTATTATCATTTATTTTATTACAGAACAAAAGGTTTCTGATAAATTTCCAGAAGTGCTCGGATTTTGTGCTCAACAACATGCTCTTGATATCATGTAAGACACACATGAATAGACAGATATTATGACAATTATGAAGAGAGAGGGGTTAAACATCTCAGAAGACCAACATCCACAGAGCTCCTAGTTCAGAGCAGCTCTATATGAGATCCATCACTGATGTGAGAGTATTCTGATCAGACAGACACACGCTGAACATTTACTCCATCAACATGACAAGCATTGAAAACAGCATTTACCTGTCCTCTGTTGTCCGCAGCACTTTATTCTTTTCTCAGGTTTGGTGATATATATCTCCACAAGTACTCCTGAAACACAGAAAAAAAGTTTTGAGAATTTAGGTGTTATTCATGTTTCGTATTTTATTCATATGTTACGCAATTTACTCTGTTGAGGACACTAGGACTCTATTTATAAAAAATAAATAAATTATATTTATACTATATATATATATATATATATATATATAGAGAGAGAGAGAGAGAGAGAGAGAGAAGAGGCACAATGGGTTCTTTAGGTTTCAAGTTTTTTTATGTATAAAGATGAATCACAAATATATTATGAAAGATGTAACAGTGATTTGATTCAGCATCTTCTTATTCAGTATTTGTATAAAAAGGCCATGAGATGGTTTTCCAATTATATACAATGTATCTGAAAAAAAGAAGAAGAAGAAGAAGAAGTGTGATAATGAGAGTAATAATATAAGCCTTCATAATAATATCCACTGAAAATAATGTCTTTTCTTCTTATTCCCTATTATTATTAAGTCCTGGTGTCTTCTACGGTGGATCTGTTTGGGATTGATGTTGTATTTTAACCAGCGTTGAGGAAAAGTATTACAGCAGTAACTAGTAAAGTAACGAGTTTCTTATCATTTACGAGCAAATATCTGAGTTATGATTGAATGCATGAAATTAGTTACTTTTAGGAAGCGCTGTGACATTGTAACAAAAGTAACTTTTCCTTTTTATCCTGATTTGAAACCCCGTGATATTTTTCTTTAGTGTATGATGATGTTTGGTGACGCCTAGTGCTCCGCTCAGATTAAAAGTCGTGGAGTGTCTTCCAGCGTTTAGTCACACCGTACCGAGGAACGGAGCTACAAGAAACGGAAGAAAGCATCGGATCATTTCCTGCGCTGTTGATTGGGACGCTCTGTAACCTGAGAGACTGCTTGGGCTTTTCTCCACAGGGACCGGTGGTCTGTTTTTTCATGTTAACAATCAGAAACAGATGTGCTGGAGAATTAGAGAGCCGCGAGTGTCATCACTCAGTCCGTTTATAAACCACTAGCTTTCTTTAGATGCCGACGTACATGGAGTTCAGAAAAGCAAGAAGACTTGTTGCGCAGCTCAGGGTCTAGTGGACACCAGTGCTTCCTGCCAAGCGCTCCGACACAAAGCGTTCTGGATCCAGCCGAGCCTCTGGGGACGAGCAGACCTGGCACACAAACACAGGCTCTGTCCGGCAGCCAAACTTTATTACTAGTGACAGGCTTCACGCTGGGCCGGTGACAAACCTCACCGCTTGTGACAAACAAGCAGACAGACTCGTGTTGTTGGTTTTTTACCGTTTGCTGACAAACGGAGCAGTAAGTGAGGTCACACTGTGACATATTCAGCCTTAGGTTTGAGCGGAAAAAAACAGACTCTATGGAGTGTGTGTTAAAATCTGAAGAGCGCTGACTATAAAACAAAAGCATCAGGTTTGTCAGGAGCAGTCTCTGTAGTCAGGCTGGGCAATATTGCAAAAAATACAATTTTCTTAATTTTTACTATTTTTAACTTGAAAATGCAACTACAACATGATTCTAGTCAAAAAAATTCTTGAAGAGTTGAAGAGAATTATATTCTAAATGCAGCACGCGTGAAGCTTTCAACGTGATGTAAATATTAAATAAATCATTTGTTTAATATCTTTGCAGAAAAGATGCATGAACTATAAGTGTCTTGTACAAATAAACGATGCATGTTCAGAAATAAAACAAGGAAATGCTGTTTAAAAATCTTAAGTCAAGGTTATTTCATTTTAAAATGACTGAAGGTGTCATTTTTTTACTAACTATACTTTGTTTTTAATACATTAAAAAAAGACCAGCAGCTTTCAGTCAATCATCGTGATCCAAACTAATCTGCACTATTTTTCTCCTCAGTTGCGTTGCTTTTCCATTGATTTTTTTCTCTATGTATGTCCAGAGATTTAGAAGGATCAGTGTTTAACAAAACCCGGCAAGTTCAGAGTCATTAAGCAGATGAGGAACCTTTAAAAAAAACAAAAGAAATTTTAAAAAGAAACAAATGCTTCGAACAAATGATCGATTTCTGATGATCCTTATAAATCACATGAAATGAACATCAGAATCGAGAAACCTTCTGAAGTTCAACACGAGAGATGAGAATAAGTGCAACCCCTTCAGATTCGTCACATAGACTTCAGGTGAAGGAACAGGAAACCACAATTTGTTAGTAAATAAAAATATTAACCCAAGGACAAGCGAGCTGCTCTTTTGCCGGTGCCGTCACTCTTCAGTCATTTGGAAAGCTGGACATACGCTTCCGCCGCTCTTTTCAAATCCACAGGACACAAGAGCCATCTAAGATCTTGCATTTATTTGTAATTTGTTCTCAATGCCGGCCCCCTTCACCTTTATTCCAATCTATATTTCACATCTGGTCCCTCCCAAGCAATTAACCTTGGTGGAAATCAGCAACCCTACCTTTGGAGTGTTTTTTTCCTCCCTGCTTTTTTGCCCCTGCATGTTACTTTCCAGCAATTGAACCGGGGGTAATGACTCTGAAAGGAAAAAGAATGTTCTTTCAATAGATAATTAGGGAGATTGGTTTACCGGGCCCTCTCCAGACCCATTCAGACGCAGGGACTGAGCGAGCCTGTTGTCTGCGAGCTCCGAGAGCTCCCCGGAGACTCGTTCCCTACTGTTTCATTTCTCAAAGCAGGTGCCTGACAGGTAGTCATCGGCAGACCAGGGCCAAGTGAAGAGGTCAGTATCACGGGGTCGGAGGTCAGGAACCCGGGTCGTTAGGTCAATGGCCACTGCGGTGAGCAGATGACATGGAAGACTCGTAACGTCTTTGTGTGTTAATGGGTTTTATTGCAGGAAATTCATTCCAGAGGGCTTTGTTTCGCATTCATTTATTTGGTTTCTTACAGATGGAGCTTCTCCGATCAAAGTCACCTGTAGCTGGAGAAAGCACCTCCAACGTGATATAACAACTCCAGAGTTCTTCTTGTAGAGTTCTAGTGAACATCCGAACACAGCTGTGGTTAAAAGAGTAGTTAGTAAGAGAAAAAACAAGCTAATAGTACAATCTGTATCTCATTGCCTTCCGCGCATTCTCTACATCTTTGAGTGTTTTTTTATGAGTGAAAGGACTATTCTTGAATTTTGAAGGTTGTGTATCTGCTCTGGTTCTCTGAAGTCTGACATGAGAGGAGATCCACGACCAAAACAAGCGTCTGGAAATAAAACACGTGGTCCTCTGATGAATGCTATTCACAGCGGTGCTGAAGACAAATCTCTGAGGATGAGGTTAATGCATTACTTTTAAATTTGCAAGAAAATATCAGGCTTACTTTTTCAATGCTCAGGTTTTCAAGTTTATTTTCAGACGCCCCTTCTGTTCCCATGATGAGAGAAATCAGGAGTGAGGTGCAGAGAACTACTTCAGTCATTCGTTTCATTTTAACCAGAAATGGCCTTTATAGCTGACAAATAAATTAGAACTTTGAGGGTTTTGTTATTAAAAAACAATCGTGACCCTGAAAAAACAGTCGTAAGAGTACATTTTTCGAAACCGAGATCTGAAAGCTGAATAAATCCAATGATGTGTGATTTGTTAAGATAGGAGATTTTTTGGGCAGCTATTTGAAAATTTGGTAAAAAATGTATAAATAAAATCAGTACACTGAGAAATTCACCATTGTTCAACTCAAGTTCTTAGCAATGCATATCGCTAAGCAAAATATACGTTTTGATATGTTTTTGGAAGCAAAGGTGCAAAATATCTTAATGGAAAAAGATCTTTACTTTCTATTCAAATCATTTTCTTGGCATTTTGACCCAAACAGTGTATTGTTGTCTGTTGCTGCAGAGACACGTCTAAGTCCAGCCGGGGGACAAAAAGTAAAGTAATGCAAAAGTAGTTTAATGCATTATAATGCATTACTCTTACGAGAACAGCGAGTCATTGCACGAGGAACAAACTCAAATAGCTCTTGGTAAATTTAGCGATTGTTTTTGAGTCTTCACCTTGACGAGTACATCTCACACGTGGTCATCAAACACTGACAGGTCCACACAGAGCTTTAGTCTGAGGGTCTTTCACAGGACCAGTCGCTCCATCTCTTCTCTACACACGAGAAGACGAGGTCTGCTTCAAGCGCTGAGATTACGGTAAGCTAGCAGACATCTACACCGGAGTAAGTTCTCGACAGAGCGTCACAGCTCAGCTGACAAAAGCCATTAGTAACATGACTTGCTGTAACTCCCACCAGAAATAACTTCATCTCACTGAAAACGAGCTAGAAGATCAAGTATGTTCACAGAAAAGTAGCGTGCATCAGATACACTAGAGGAGGTCTTTCTGAGTCCACTGGGACGGGACAGAGAAGCCAAGGCCTTATCGACAAAGCTCTGGTTATAAATTTCTTTAACATATCGGACGAGCAGGCATATGCTGCTTATAGGAATACCGCTGAATATCGCTCGGAGAGGTCAAAGGGCTGTGAAGGTCAAAGGTTTCATCCTCCCCTCATCATAAAGTGCATTATCATCTTCTCCGTGGCCATACCATCCAGATGGCCAAGCAAGCTGTGTTAAGCATCTTGGGAAAGAAAATTGCCATAGAGCATATTTGATTCATCTTTAAGACATCATATTTCAAAAAGGCAATCATTAGCGTGACTTTTGAGCTGCGCCTTTCCAGTGTGACGGGAGAGATCAAGTTACAAAATGAATTATTAGATCACTAGCTCAGATTTAATGTAGAGGATTTTAAGGAAATTGTCGCCGTTTATTGTCTTGAGAAGGGATGCAACAGCTTTTCCACCGAGACGGATCACAGATTTAGTTTGATCAATGTAGTATTTCTGTATTTCTGTATGTTGACCTGAGTCTGCAGCACAGAAGAGGTCATAAGAGCACGAGCATGTTTGTAGCCATATCCACCAATACATGATATTAAGTACAGATCATTTTCAAATCAAGTCAAGTGGCTTTTTATTGTCATTTCAACTACATATAGCTGTGCAGTACACAGTGAAATGAGACGTTTCTCCAGGACCTGGTGCTACATGAAGCTCCAACACAACACAAAAAACATTTCCTACCATTCCTACCATTTACCATCAAAACTTAATTTCGATTAGTATGCATTGGACAACTTTAAAGGTGATTTTTTTTGCATCCTCAGATTCCAGATTCACGAATAGCAGTATTTCAGCCGAATATCGTCCGACACATCACTGGAAAGATGATTCAATCAGTTTTCATGTCATAGTAGTCCAGATTAATCAGAATACACAACGAAGAACATGATCAGTTTTGGCAAAATAACTCTTATTATTATGATTGTTCAAATAAATTGGCTTCCTAAAACATCAGTGTAAATACGACGAGGAAAGAGAAATTTTGGCTTCAAAAGTGGACTACTTTTGTTTGCTTTACTCACTTTGACGAATGAAAGGTCTTGTAAACTGTTACGTAACGTCAGGTTCCTGTACTGAGACACATCAGCACTTTGTGTGGACGTAAACACGCTTTCACCTGCAGTCCTCCAGAAAGTCCTCCGTGACAAAACTGATTTCCCTGCAACTCGTCACAGCCGTCTTGTCCACTGTACTTAATTTCATTACGCTCCTCCAAATTTGCGCCACTGTCTCCCTGCGCCGGCTAGACGTCTAATTAACATGCTAAACGCTAAGAACGAGGAACAGGCCCTCATTCGGTCAATAGCCAACAGGAGGAATGTGTCCACATCTTTGGCCTGCTCTGTATGATAACATCAGTCTCGGAGCAGACACCGCCGAGGGCCACGAGACAGACGTTTATGGACGTCTATCTGCTCAACTGATCAACACAAAGCCTCCGAGAGCAGCCGACCTGTTTATCCCCCCACAGCCCTGCATTTCAACCTGTGTAAATCAAGCCTATCAGTGGCAGAGAACATTACCTCAGGTACTTTGAGAAAGGCTCTATCAGGTGCTCCGATTGAGATCTGGCAGGCGGCATGCAGGAAAGTCTGAAAGGCTTTTAATGTTAGCGTGTTTTGGGATTTTTCTGCTAGGCGTGGGCAAACGTTCGGTCTCAGATTCAGTCTGTGCAGACGCACGCATATGCATACTGATCATAAACGAGTGTGGACGCTTTCATTTATAACTTTTCTGCTAAATTGCAGACTCTTGGAATCTTTAGAGACGTATTATACTGAAATGTGTATCAGACAGAAGTACTTAAAAAATACTTGAAATAGAATTAAATAAAATGAAAATATTAGATGACAACCTAGAAATGTAGAAATATTGACAAAAACTGAGGTAAACTACATATAAATATTATTGCTGTCAAGCCATCGATTGTTTTATAATATATACATATATATGGTGTATATATAAAAACGCACGCATACAGTAAATATTTAGAAAATATTCACATTTAAAATATAGTTTCTTATTTTTTATATTTACATAAATATATTTAAAACATACAGATAGCATTTTTTATAAATATACATTTGTATTTATATAGACACATAATAAATATACACCGTATACATGCATATATTATGTCAATTAATTGTTTGACAGCACTAATAAATGTAAAATACAAATAATACACATGACAAAAACACTTAAACAAATAACTAAAACTTAAACTGAAATATGAACATAAAAGTTAACTCAAAATATGAATAAATATTACAAGTAATCCAAAATAACTAGTGTCCCTATGCACTGCGAAACAACAAAAAAATGAAGATTCAAATTAAAAAGTAAGAGCTTGTGCTGCCTTAAAACTCTTAAGTGTGCAGTTGAGTTGAAATAATATTTTAACAGTTTAGATATTTGATCTCTGCAAGTTAAAGCAGTAAAACTTATTCTGAGACTAAACTCTGATAGTCATTTGCAAGATTTTAACCTCAAACCTGCAAAATAAAACGTAGCCGGTACTAAAGCCAATTTTTGTGTTTTATGCTAATTAATTAGAACACTCAGCTATTTAGTTTTACAGTAAAAACATCTAAAAATCCTTCATTCAAACAGCAAAAGTGTTAATGTAATAAAGTCCTTTCCGTCACCATTTCACGTTTCAGTGACTGACCTGCTTCCCGTAACAGGCCTGCTTTAGTCAGCTAGCATCCAGTTCTCTAAACGCCGTGATTGGATTAGTAAAAAGAGACACAGCTAAGATCCAGATCTTTAAATAAAAGCTAAATCGTCTGCGTTTCCGAACCGTAAAGAACATACTTCTCACCTTTTTAAGCAAAAAAAATAACTGACCGTGGATATCAACTCATTTTTGATGTAAAAACTGTGCGTACTACTAAATATTTTTTAATTGCATCATTACACTACCATTAGAAACTCTACGGATGAAGTCAGTTAGAATAAAATAGCAGTGAACTGAATGAATTAATATGCTTTTCTTTTACCCAACAACCTTTAATCTTTTAGGCATATATTGACTTTTATACTTAAAAGAGAGAAAAATGTGAATAAACATACTTTGTTTTCTTTTTAGCTCGTCTTCATCAACCCTTCAGTGAGACGAAATAATACATAAATCACATTGTTTGTGTTTTTTTCTTTCAGATTCTTACTGATCCGTATTTATTTCAATTACCATTTCTGAATGTTATTTACATACATATAAAAATTGCTTACATAAGTGTATACTACTGTTATTAATGTATAGTTTTAAATGGAAACTGTTTTTTATTGTTAGTATAGATAGGTAAAACAAGTTAGAATAACTAACATTACAATTCATAGCCTTTAAACATGATCCCGTCACGTCTTTGAAGGTTCTTTCGGGTGGTTTAGGACATTAGGGACTTCTAGCTCCGTCCTGTCTTACGAACAACTGGTGCAACCAAATAATGTATGGCTTTAGTTAGAAACTAGCTAGTATAGTTACTAAGCCCCTAAGAACTTACGAATGGCTAGTGAAACCCTACCCTGGGAGATTATCGTGACATTTTTTGACTGGATTGATTACGAGAAGTGTTCGTTGAAGCGGTGCATCTCTACTTCTGTTTTACAGAAATGCAGAAACATAAAAGCTGCGGGATAAGAGTTAAGACTAATCATTTTTTTTGCATTTGCTAACTTTATCAATTTACATTTTGTATCTACTTTAAATGGTACGTTTATTCCCCGAAGAATATTTCACATTGTTTCTTGAGTGCAAGCGTTCTAAAAATAAACTCAATATCATCCAGTTCAACAAGACTTCCCTTTTCTTTTTGATTTGTAAACTAATGATTAATGTGATCAGACGTTCCCGGCTCAAACCCAACTCTGGATCAGTTCATTAACAAGCTCTCTAGCAGTTTGATTTAAAAGCACACTTCAATATTCGCAGACAGACAGATGGAGACGAAACAGACGTAAATGTACTGTGTGTACTCTATATACTGTGACAAACATTCACGAAATATAGTTGACCCTGTATATATCACTGACTCTTTGACCGAGCAGCGCAAGCCAAACGCCCTCCAACTTAAAAAGAGCCCACACACACACACACGCACACACACACACACACACACACACACACACACACACACACACACACACACACACACACACACACACACACACACACACACACACACACACACACACACACACACACACACACACACACACACACACACACACACACACACACACACACACACACACACACACACACACACACACACACACAGACACACACACACACACACACACACACACACACACACACACACACACACACACACACACACGCGCACACACACACACACACACACACACACACACACACGAGAGAGAATTTGTGAGGGCCACTTCAATTTTTCTGATCCGTCATCTCTCACACATGCACTCTCGTCTATGATGGACCTTCTTTGTAAAGCCTTCCTGGATGGTCCACTCTCACAAAAAATGAGATGTGTTCTCCAGGGAGTGAGACTAATGAAATCAGGCGACCGGGGCCGGGGCCCGAGACGCTCTCTCAGAGAATGAGGCCCTTTTGGCAGCCTGTGGCGCTTTTAGCTGGAGCAGCAGATTTCTTTGAGGCCGAGGCACCTCTACAGAGGGCTCTGTGCATTAACAATACTGTAGCTCAAGCACATTACGGCTGCTGTCCACCACCAGGATTGTTCTCCCTTGTTAATATTTTGCCCTAACAGTGCTTTTGATTTTATTTTCATTTTTCTGCTCCTTGTCCAGAATCAGATTAGGATCGATTGCCGCGCGTGAGCACGGCGCTGTCGGACGCCGTCGGTTCTCCATTGAGAGTATTCAGGCGACTAAATAGAATTGTTTGCCCTTAGATGTCAAATTTCCTCAGAGACGAGAATGTCAATACCAATTAGATTGTCTGCAGCCGCGGCTCGAGGACCCCTCTGCGCTGTTTTATGTTCGTCCACGAGAGCGGTGGGCTGCAAAATAAGCCGTCTCGCTCACAATTCAGTTTCACGACGGCATTACTCTAACTCTATTATCTGCGGAGGGGCGTGGCTCCGGGGACGATGTTCTTTCACTCGGTCGCTTGGCATCCGATGAAAGGTCAGAGCCTGCTGAAGTGGGCAGAAAGTGAATTAATGAACAAACGTATTTAGGAAGTGAGCGGTCTGAGCGCGGCCCGACTGTGATAACATGACTGACAGGCGTCACTTAAAGGATTAGTTCGGCCGGAAACCAACATCCTGTCTTTAATGACTCCAAACCCGTGAGACCTGCGTCATCTTCAGAACACAAATCAAGATATTCCTGATGAGATCCGAGAGCTATCCGTCTCTCCACAGACAGAAACACGACTCGAACGACGCAGAGCCAGAGAAATAGTGACTCAACGTTTTGTCAAACCACGAGAAAACATTTTGCGAGCATAATTTATTCTCTCCAAACGAACGTCTTCCGTCATTCTTGAGAGCGCCACGATGCAAGCATTTTCAGTTTTATAGAACTGCAATCCTTGTTTAATTTCGATAATTCACTTCTTTTGTTTAAAGTCGTCTGATGTGTGTTAACTGTGACATGCAGAGAAGTCTTCAAAATACTCAAGTGCTTATTATTTTGATTCTTTTATTTTTAGTTATTTACTTTGACTTTGAAAACCCTGACATTAGGTAATATTTAATATCCGTCGTGACAGCCTGGAATATATTTTTATAAATGAGGCCCAAAGTAAGCAAGAAGTAGTTACAGATTAAGATACAAATTAGTAATTCATAATCAGTAAAGGACCACGATTTGTAGGTTATCTATCCAGCATTGTCACGAAACGCCAAAATTATAGGCCGGAGTCTTATAAATCCGTCAAATAAAAGCTGATGCCAATGATTCTGAACCCCAAAAAAGCTATGAATACTGACCAAAACAATTGCCTTTTCTTAGAAAATCTTGCGTTTAATCTTTTTTCGCTCATTCTTTGTACAACTTTACAGCTACCTCTGTTTGTCCGTTTGGCTGGCGCTTCACGACGTCGCCCTCAAGCTCCACTTTTACATTTTATCAGTTGTTAGTTCGTCTGGGAATCAAACCCACGACCCTGACGTTGCGAGTCTGAGCTTCGGGGAACCGAGTCTGAAGGAAGCAGAACGTCTTTCACGTCTTTGGTGAGCCGCCAACAACAACAGCTCTCAGTGCCATCCTGTGAATAACGGTATTAGATTGATCTCAGCTCAGCAATTAAAAGGATGTCAGCTGTGAATATTTAAAGTGGTTTATTCACCTTGGAGGAATATGGAAAGCCGGGGGAGAGCGAGGTCAATATTTTGGCCCGATCATTTAAGAGCTCTAATCACAACAAATCCAATCATTATAAAAAGCCTTCAGTTGAACTGCCTCGTGCTCTTTGCTTAAGACTCGACAAATCGATCACTTGCTCAATAATCTTTAAAGTCAGAGAAGCCCGAGGCAGAACTAGCTGGTAACTGAGTGCACATCACTTCCACTGGGCTTTAGTATATTGTAAAGATGCCGTAGCTCTCTGATTTACTGTAGACAGGCACATTTTTTTCTTTGTTGTTGACACATTTATCTTGTTAGGACTCAGTCTGCTGAATCAGAAGATCGTGTGACTCTAAGAGGTATTGCTTTCGACCGCTAAGTGGGGCATTAATTGATAAAGAAACCTTTTTAACTTGCCTTATTATTAACAGAAAGAACGTTAATTAATAGAAATATTGCTCATATGTGTCACTGTGATTCACTGACTAACATTTAGCGAGCATGTACTCTTTGCTTGTAGAAGCATATATACATACATATATATATATTTAGTAAGATTTTTTGTTGGTCTCTTCGCTGCATTCATTTGGTCGGAAATATCATTACAATGAGAAATAGCTGTTTTCTACGTGAACATGTGTTCAGCTGTAATTTATTTCAGCATCATTACAGTGAAACAATTCTAATACGCTGATTTGCTTCTAAAGAAACACTCCTGATCTTGAAAACATTGATATTTTGTGGAAACCGTTATGCTTTTTTTTTTTCAGGATTCACAAATGAAGAAAACGTTGAAAAGAACAGCATTTCTGTGAAATAGAAACCTCCTGTAACATCAGGCCTGTCTTTACTGTCACTCCTGATATATCTAGTTATTATTATTAAGACCAACAAAATGATTTAAGTTCACTTTAAAATAAAGCACTAAACTAAGCTGAAATGCGAGTTCTCTGTCATCAATTAGCAGCGTACTAAGATTTCTTTGGTGCACGGGAAAGTATAAAAGCATATTTTCCAGCGCTGGGCTCATCTCTCAGTCGAAGCAGATCAGTTTATTAGTTGCATCGACTGGCTGCTAATTCTGTCGGATTAAATCCACGGCCGTTTTTCAACCCAGTCATCTGGTCTGACCCTTGTCATGAAGAGAACCGCCGTTCTTCGGTGAATTATTCCAAGCAAAGTAAAGCGCGTCTTTGAAGCCGCTGTCCTGAAACACGGAGCATCAACCGCTGCGGCCTAAAAACACAAAGTCCAGATGTTTGCTGCTGGGACGGCTGTCCAGAGACGTGGAGTCTGTGTCTGTGCATTAATGAAGCTGGACGTTCATATTTGAATCTGATAGAGACCATATGCTGCACGATGAGATACGGCTCATCCAGCATTCACCGAGTCACATCTGGACGTAATATCGTGATGATGTTGCCACCTTCGACAGATGAGCGATTTAAGAGCAGTTACCGCTGAAACCCAGAGGCACTGATCAGCTCGTCCAAACTTTACCAGACTACAACGTTCACCATTAAAACCCTACATAAAGCGCTCTTCTCCGGAGTGAAGGATTGCAATCATTTACAAATGGAATGGAAGAGTCTGTGACTGATTCTTTTGCTCGGGCGGCTGATTAATAATGCACTCAGGTCTTTGGCGATTACTCAAAAGAAAAAAACTATTTAAAGAGATATACGGTGAGTCTTATTGATGCATTCATTCTCTAATTGTCCTCACCAAACGAGCAAACAACCAGAGCAATTCTAGCTGTAATCAAGGAAATATCAAGAGTTTGTTCATATATACAGCGCCTTCAAACAAACCCCTGAGAAGAGCCTTTTAGGAATACAACGTCTGCTTTCTTTCTTGAAATAGCAGCATCTTATAAAGAAGTCTGTAAATAAACCTGAAATGAGCTTCAAGAATAGCATTTTTATTGCAACAAAGTGTGACAAAGACTAATGAAATCGTCGTATCTAGCTTTTTATGATCTTTCTTGCATGCAGTTCGTGTGAAGGCACCCTCAGCTACTGTACTTGAATCAGCTCTCAGAAGAAACCCGCTGCGTCTCAAGAAAGAGAGAGGCAGAGAAACAAGACCTTAATCGTATTCGTGGTCTGCACATGTATCTCAGAAGAAGCAAATCTGATTTGATCCAACAGTTGAGCACGCAGACGCAGGAGGGAGGAAAGCTGGAATTAAATGGAAATAATGTAAAGACTTGGAATGCTCGGGTTTAGACTGGCCATGAACTTATGAACCTCATCTCCACCTGACAGAATCCGTTTCCCTCCTGACATATTACATAAAGAGCTTGTTGCAAATCACACAAGAATGCAACAGATCGGAGCCGTCCGTCTCTCTGGGTTTTACAAACTGTTGTGTCTCTGCAGCCGTAGAACGGGAATATTTCCGATCAGTCAGGCAGGAGTTTGAAGATCCGGCCCTGTTCAGAAACGACTGAAGACTGCTGCGATAAAAGCTGCTAAGTTCTCTGCACTGTATGTAGAAAACACACATTGCATGTAATTGTACAGTCGACGGCGTCACGTCATTCCCAGAATTCCCTGCGTGACGACCCACATTTAAGGGCTTTTCTCAGTTTCTGTGTGTTTTACGTCACAGTTTAAGCTCTTACTTGTGTGTTCCACGACACTGTCTTGTATTTGTGTGAACGATAAATCTGTATATTTATATAGACTTCATGCTTTGAATTACCATGTGTTTAATGAAGATATTTAGTACATTTCTTACCGTAAATATATCAAAAACTAATTTTTGATTAGTAATATGCACTGCTAAGTACTTCATTTGGACAACATTAAAGGTAATTTTATCAATATTTATATGTTTTGGACCCTCGTGGATGGATGGTGATAAACGTGATTGGCATACATGTAAAACACACACACACACACACACACACAGCCTCAGATTCTGTATCTGAATAACTGTATCTCAGCCAAATATTCTCCTATCACAACAAACCAGTCAACATTACTTATTGAGCTTTCAGACGATGTATTAATCTCAGATTCAATCAGTGTGACATATATGCTTTTTCACTGTAAAGCTGTCAAACCTAAAATGCTATTTTTATGGAAACATGGTTCTGGCAACAATATCTGCTGGTTTTTACTGTAAATGTTTTACAGTGTGGAGGCATGTTCAGCGGTTTAAAGACTGTTCAGGCAAACGCAGAGTCAACTTCATTCACAGAGTCCTGGACGTATTGTTTAGAGTTGAGTTTGACAAGCTTTAGTTTCTATTTGTGCATTCCATCCAGCAGGAGCAGAGCAACCAGAGCTGAGAAAAACCCTGCTCCTGCCATCTGCTGTGTGTGTGTGTGTGTGTGTGTGTGTGTGAGAGTGAGAGTGTGTGTGTGTGTGTGTGTGTGTGTGTGTGTGTGTGTGTGTGTGTGTGTGTGTGTGTGTGTGTGTGTGTGTGTGTGTGTGTGTGTGTGTGTGTGTGTGTGTGTGTGTGTGTGTGTGTGTGTGTGTGTGTGTGTGTGTGAGTGTGTGTGTGTGTGTGTGTGTGTGTGTGTGTGTGTGAGTGTGAGTGTGTGTGTGTGTGTGTGTGTGTGTGTGTGTGTGTGTGTGTGTGTGTGTGTGTGTGTGTGTGTGTGTGTGTGTGTGTGTGTGTGTGTGTGTGTGTGTGTGTGTGTGTGTGTGTGTGTGTGTGTGTGTGAGTGTGTGTGTGTGTGTGTGTGTGTGTGTGTGTGTGTGTGTGTGTGTGTGTGTGTGTGTGTGTGTGTGTGTGTGTGTGTGTGTGTGTGTGTGTGTGTGCATGTGTGTGTGTGTGTGTGTGTGTGTGTGTGTGTGTGTGTGTGTGTGTGTGTGTGTGTGTGTGTGTGTGTGTGTGTGTGTGTGTGTGTGTGTGTGTGTGTGTGTGTGTGTGTGTGTGTGTGTGTGTGTGTGTGTGTGTGTGTGTGTGTGTGTGTGTGTGTGTGTGTGTGTGTGTGTGTGTGTGTGTGTGTGTGTGTGTGTGTGTGTGTGTGTGTGTGTGTGTGTGTGTGTGTGTGTGTGTGTGTGTGTGTGTGTGTGTGTGTGTGTGTGTGTGTGTGTGTGTGTGTGTGTGTGTGTGTGTGTGTGTGTGTGTGTGTGTGTGTGTGTGTGTGTGTGTCTATGTGTGTGTGTGTGTGTGTGTGTGTGTGTGTGTGTGTGTGTGTGTGCTGGCTACCGACACACAACATCACAGTTCTCCACCTCAAAGGCTCTGTGGACTGAATCCAGCTCGTGTGAGTTTGCAGACAGTCTCGTCGTACGCAGTGCAGTGGCACTTGTTTTATGGAAAGCGAGAGGCCTTGGTGTCTCTTTTTTTATTGGTCTGTTTCCTGCTGCACTGGAGGGTTCAGTGGCAGCTCGGTCTGCTCATTGATCTTTCATCAGGTCATAGAGCGACTGGAGGCGAGGAGCGCTCAGCTTTTTTTATGGCAGCTCACTGGAGCCTGCCTATGATTGTTCCCAGTTTCCTCAGATTGTTTTGCTCTCGGTGAAGGCACAGCGCCTCTCGCACATCGAAGGTAAAGCAGAGGACTCCTGACATTTCACGGAGCACGTAGCAGCTGTACACCGTGGGTAGGTGGACGACGGCGTCTGGATTATTTGTGCACGAGTGTGTGTGTGTGTGTGTGTGGATGGATGTGCATTCCAGGATCGGTTTCTAGAAACCCAGTGAAAAGTGTCAAAACAAATAAGGCCTCATTAAGATTCAAACACACAGCTGAGGCCATGAGAGTGTGTGTGTGTGTGTGTGTGTGTGTGTGTGTGTGTGTGTGTGTGTGTGTGTGTGTGTGTGTGTGTGTTCTGTGCAGTGCTCGGAAGATGACTTTGAAATTGTAGCCCATTAAAAATACATGAAAAAAAAATGTAGTCAATCATCTACTGGATTACACATGTGAAGTAATCTAAACTGACTACCTTCTGATTACTTTTGGATTACTTTTGACCCTAATTCAATGATCATGTAGATTATTTTTTCCCACATATTAAAAAAACAGAAAGAGAAAGAAACGTGCTTTATTCTTTGCTATTGAATACATTAGTGCACTGATGAAAAGCTAATACTAAAGTTTCTTTAAAATAAAAATAAAAGACATAGCCATCTTGTATTTGTTTCCCTGCACGGCAGTTTAAAAAGAAAAAGGAATTCAATTGAAAATTAAATTATTAAAAGTTATAACCACGCAATCACTAAAAAGTAACCGTTGTCTGATTTGTTGTTTGATGTTGGTGCACATGCATGTGATGGATTGTTATGAACATGTGATTGGCATACATGTGAAACACACACACATACACACACACACACACGCAAGCTAATCTGGACACACTGATACCAAATATTGCAGTGTGACTGCTCGCTGCTTCAGTCTCAGGGGTAGATTGCTAAAGACGGGAAAGAAGCCTCACTCTAGACCATCAGATCAATTTTCACTGAACTCTGAATATTTCATGCAGCAGGTCTTACAGTAGAAACCCAGATGGGCTATTGAAATGGAAAAGCTACATGTCCATAACTCACACCCCTCCTTTCACCCAAAGGGACAAGCTTCAAGAATGATGCCTGGATCATGTTTCTGGTCACACCAGCCATGTGGTTTATGTAACCTCAAGCAGCAGTACAGTCAAATATGCGATATGGTTATGATGCAAAGAGTTATTAGAATAAATCTAGTGTTTAAGAGTGTGTGGAGGATGGACTTCTCTGCGTCATTGATCCATGTCTTTATAAAGCCTGCTGTTATCCGATTTAAAGCAGAAACATTTAATCAAGTGCACGAAGATACACATATTATTGCATTAATTGCGTGCAATTGTATTCATATGGCATGAAGTTATTTATTCATAAACGAAAAAGGGACAGCAGCAAAGAAAGCAAACAAGGAAAGCATTACACGTCAACTAAAAATAAATATCAAATATCGTTTCTATGAATCGGTAAAGATTAGATGAGAGTGACAGCGCTGTTTTTTGGAAGTTAACCAAATCTCGCTCACGATGCTGTGTTTGAGAGAGAATCAATGAAGGCGTGCATCGTGTGCGATTTAATTTACTGATGATGAAGATGAGGATAGAGTCGACAGAAACTCATCTTCGTTTATTTCGAGCATGCTCGCGTAGATAATATAAGGCAAAATTCATATCACAAATCACATATTCATAAAACCCGCGCAATGTTTGAGAGCAACTTGTTGATTTTCTGAGAGGATCAGTACAGAAGAGATAGAAATGTAGTCCACACTTTCCCACGGCGTCCTTTTCATTTTCGAGATTTAGAGATTTAAAAAAAAAATCATATATACACAGTTTAGATTATTACGTGAATGAATCTTTCTCTTTAGATGTAGCCTGGTTTTATCACAAAGAAGGCGTTGAATTCAGACTTAAAACTTCAACTTTAAGAGAGTTTTAAAAATAAGTAGTCTGAATAATTCATTCATTGTTTGAATGGGACGGGGACGTGTAATTAAAACAAAACTATGGTCTCTAGTGAAAATATTTATTTGTGTGTGTGTGTGTGTGTGTGTGTGTGTGTGTGTGTGTGTGTGTGTGTGTGTGTGTGTGTGTGTGTCATTTATTAACCCGTAGATTCAATATATTTAAACTTTCAGGTTTTTCACAGTTTACCAAAATGTGCAAATAAAGTGTAAATAAATCCAAATATTTAAAAGTGATATTTTTGTGACAGGAGTCGCTTTTAATGACATGAATAATTTTCGCTGAGCTGTGTTTTCACTTTCAACGCTTTCTGTCGATTATATTATACCTCGAACATATGCATCTCATCCACGTGTAAAGTATCTTTAGCTTTATCTTTCACCACATTTTACTCTTTAAAAAACACGGAACTTATAAGTAGCTCACACATCTATAGATAACGCGTGAATTCGTCCTTTGTCATCTTTCTCGTCTGGCATCCTTCCCAGATTAAAAGAAAACTTTTTTTCTTGCCGCAGAACCTCGACCCGGGATTAAAAGAAAGCACGCCGGTGAATTAAAGGACATCATCCTTGGACGGACTGAAACATGGCTTCTAGTATCCTGCTGCTCTCTCCAAGAGGAAAACAGGGAAGTCTGTCATAATACGCCTCTCCCGCCGACTTAAAAGGCTGCTGGAGAAAAGAGTCCCTCTATCCGGGAGCGTCTGGGGTCCAGTGACCCGCATCGGACCGGAGGCTCGGAATCTCGTGACATAAAACGGTTTCCTCCGAGAGCGGAGTCGCGCGCACCGGCAAGTACACGAGCGACGGTGGCGCTTTCCACGTCGCGTTACTTTCCTTGTTTGTTTCGCTGATCATTTTATCGTGTTTAATCCGGATTTAGGGAGAAGTAGCTCACGGGTTCCAGACAACCTGGCTCCAGCGGTCTAATCTATGGGCTGAGGGCAACGAGACAGGTGTAAATCTCTTTGACAATCTTTGCTTTTTTTGATCGCAGGAGTCATATCTGCAGGGAAAATGTTGCTCACGTTTCTGACTTGTATTCTAGCGCGAACCCGGACGGCTGTCTGCCCGTTAAATACGATTAGGAGTGAGGAGCGTGTGTTATTGTGACTCTGTTGGACAAGTTGGTGTCAATAAATGTCTTGATTAATTTAAAGGAAAATGCGTGTTGATTGCATCATTTAAGAATTGTTCGTTTGAAGCGCGCTCGTGATTTTTTGATTCTAACATTGAATGAACAATCAACTTTTTGAACATTTGCTTTGACTTTTAACACCGACTGCTAGTTTACGACTCTACAGCAAACCATTAGCAGCATCCTTAATGTATTTCAGAAGTTCTGCTGGTTGCACAATCACTCTGTTAACTGCTTCTCTTTCGTCTTTATGGACTCAGGACTGAACGCCGCAGACACTTCCTTCACTTCAATCATTTCTGTTCGCTGTTAATGCAGCCTGCGTTTCGTGCAAAAGGCAAGGGATGATGTGTGTGTGTGTGTGTGTGTGTGTGTGTGTGTGTGTGTGTGTGTGTGTGTGTGTGTGTGTGTGTGTGTGTGTGTGTGAGAGAGCTGGTGCCATGCTTGATTAGGGCTTGCCCCCTAAAGATGGCGAGAAAAATGAGATAATGAGGTCCTGCAATTACCTTTTTCCCATGAACTGGAGCTAGTCGTCAGCTCACAAACCCACACTGTACACAGGCACATGCTCACTTCTCATTTAACACACACAAAGCTGATCCCCAACAACAAACCGGGGACCGGGGACACATCAAATAATGCCCACCCTTATCCAATCGCCACTAATTAACTGGAATCCCACCTTTCTCGTTCAGACAGCGACCGATTCATTTTTTTTTTATGTATGTCAAAGGTCCACAGGCCACAGTCGGTCGCCAAAGACATTTGTGCAGCTCTGCAGCCTCTTTGTGTCCGTGGATCTGATTAGTTCATGACCCCGGTGTGGAGAGGTCACGGGCTCTTCGGCCTGAAAAACAGAATCGTTCCTTTAATCGGGTTTTAATTGGTTTGTTGAAGCGCGCGACGGCTGTTTGAACGAGATGGACGTGACGTATCAGAGAAAGTATGAGTGTGTTTTGATTGGACAGTCAAACTCTATTCTTTAGAGTCGTTTGTGGACACGGACAGGTGGAAGCTGGAAGCTCTGACCGTGTTTTTCGTTTAGATGCGAGCTGATCTGTTTGTGTGTTTTGGGGGTGTTTTGGACGTTCCGCAAAAAAAGCATGCTTTTCTAGAACTAAATGTGTCTTAAATTCGGATTTGCTTCCACGGTTATATATTAGAGAAAAAAAGCACATTTCAAAAACAAAGCCACTCCGCGCAAAAAAATACTATGCATTGGTTACAACGATAATACATAATTTAATATTATATATATATATATATATATATATATATATATATATATATATATATATATATATATATATATATATATATATATATATTACAGAAAAGGTGCCATGTAAGTCTGCAAATAATCTGAATAGAAATATACCTAATGCCGAGTAGTTCGGAATAAAGTAGAATCTAAGTGAAGTTAAATAGCTTCCCGCCTTCTGTTTCACCTCTTCATCGTTACATATTACACGACAGAAGTTCCTGGACAAGACATTGATCGACATCATCTATGAATGATTTAAATGTCGAGTTTAGATCTCAGATGGAGGCTAAAGGACCAGAAACTTCGTACGATTTCACACCACGTGACTTCAGTACAGTTTTCTTTCAAACAATAAGAAGCGCGTGAAGCCCTCAACCTTCTTCTTAATGTCGCGGTTTTCTCTGATGTTTTCACGCTTTAGTCTCGAGATAGAGACACGTTTAAAGATTTAGGCCTAGGTTCAAATCTCTCGTAAGGAAACGATTAGGTTTTTCAGGTTTGACCTTTTGTGTGTGTTTTGGACACGCCTTGAGGAACAAGGTCGAGTTTGTCTCGCTCATGTGTTTTAATGTAATTAAAGTGCTCTGTATCCTCTTTTAACGCGTCGATATTGCTCGTGAAACTATGTCTTTAGCTCACTTCCATCTTATTTGGTGCTTTCTGCTCCAATCAGGTTCTCCAGGCTCTGAATCACTCCCCTCTTCATGCAGAACAGCTGTGGGAACTTTAAGACATGAAAGCTGAAAACCGCAATCGACTTCCTTTCGTTTTCAAGAAGTCTCTTCACGTCAGCATCGAGAAAACTGAAAAACAGGCCATCCTACACACCCTGACATCCAAAACTCCTCAAGAGGCTGCTTAGAATGGCACTCCAAGATTTTAACTAAATAAATGACAATTTTTGTCTGCATATAATCCAAAAAGAGGCACGAATTTTTTAACGCATCTCTGATACGAAAACATCGGTACGAATTTTTCTTTTATATCTGGGTTGAATAATGAATTAAATAGAAAGTACTTTTGGCCAGAAAGGCCTCTATTTTTTTCTATTCAGAGAGAAAAAGAAATAAAATTGAGTAAAACAGGGAGATGATTTTAGGAGAGATTTTTTCAGCACGACTCAGATCTATTGCTTCTTTAAATGACGGACACTATATCTGGTACAAAAGACAACATACACTTCACACTAAAGCGGATTACACTGATTATAGAGGATAAGGTTATTACAGTCTCAAGAAGCTTCATTACAGGAGCAAATATTTACACCGACCATAACAAGATTAGATGAAGGAGCTCTTAAATGAGTTCATCAGTCTAATAATGCCAATGAGTCTGCTTTAGTTCCCAGCATCCCGTGAAAGGACTTTACTTGACCATGCACACACACACACACACACACACACACACACACACACACACAGCATACTCTGCTTTTCTTTTAAATCAGCTTCTAATAGAGAGAAACATGTGTGCATGCTCTGAAGAACGAGACTCAAAAACAACAACATTTACTGCAACATTTATGAAATAAAAACGTGCTGGAAAGAAATTCATAAAAGACCCGGGAAGTTCACGTGTCCCAAAGCATGATACCAAATACTTCATTCTTTAAAATCACTAGGATATATTTGCATTTTAATAATCACGTGTCACACCACAGGACCATTCAGTGAATTAGTACAGGCAAAAAAAAATAGTGCAAAACGTAGCATTGCAGAAATACGTTTTCCATTAAACTGCTGAATTATTTCTGTATATGTCGCGTGCATCACTATCTAATTCTTAAAAAAAGCTTCCGTAAAAAAGGCAATAGATTAAAAAGTTCGAGATGTAAAATCCCTGTCATTTGGAAAAATGTCTGAGAAGAATGCCAAGGATTTGCCCGCCTGGTATGTAAGCATTCTTCCGGGATTTAGGGAACAGTGTTATGGAGCCGCTGCATCGAGAAGGATCTGCTGCTGCTGACTGATCACGAAGGCTTTCCCAGAAACCTGTGCATCTCCTACAACTGCGATGGATTTGTTCACAGACGAAACCAAATAAAATAAAACATCCCAAAATATCCGTTTGCTCGTTGCGGAAATAACTGGGTTAAAAATACTGACAGGACTGAACACTGACTGGTGAAGGGAAAGGTTTAAAACGAATCTATTAATGAATATTTGCCTTCGTGCATTAATCAGTATTATTGTTTTCAATAAATAAAAAGGAGGAGCGGAAGAGTCAAAACATCTTTGTTCTATCATCCGTCTTTTTCTTCTAATCCGTGAGAAACATAACGTTGTTGTATATATTATATATATATATATATATATATATATATATATATATATATATATATATATATATATATATATATATATATATACTGTTTATTGGCCGATCTGAGAAGGTTGCTTTTTTCAATTAATCTGGTAGCCTCTAAAATAACACACACACACACACACACACACACACACACACACACACCACCGCCCCTCCCTGTGTGTATCAGTGAGAGATGAATATTCAGAAATGAACGAACCTTCGGGCAAAAACAGAGCATCGATGCTGCAGCAGAGTTTATGGAGACTGTTGTCAGGTTTTGAACACATTAACATTTCTTTAGTAAATAAATACGAGGAGCATGATTAAACGCATGGGTCACACACATACAGTATTTCAAAATCCTAATCATACCGATTACTATAAATAAGAAACAGAGCGCCAGGCTTATTTTCATTCACCGCGCAAAACTAAAACACGGAAAGCGACCAAAGACCTAATGATCTCCCAGCTTTTCGTTTAATATCCACACACAGTCTCTGCCTGGTCGCCGCAGAAGAGGAGCCCAGCAGTGACCCCTCGATGGAGGCTGATAAATGTTAAACCGGTTCCGTGCTCTGCTCACTAGATAACCGAGTCGGTGTTTAGACCCTCTGTTGTTTACGGTGTTTCTCCAGGGTTCTTCGGCTCAGACTCAAACAGGACAGATCAGTGAGCTGCACTTATCACCTGAGACCTGTCTGCGGCGTGTCGAAAGAGAACATTGAGCAAGACGCTGATAATTGAGTCCTTCTTAAGAAACGCTGATTTATTTGTTTTCCCGCCGAGGACGCGTTCGTGTTTACAACGAGACGCACGTGCCACTGATTTAGTTCCCGAGCGGTACAGTGACAGTCACATCAGGGAAGTAGTTGTGTAATTGAATCGAATCTCGAGATGGAGGGGGAGTGTGTGTACAAAAAGGGTTTATAAAGATATTCAATGTTTAAGCTGCTGCACATTTTAATTCAGTCTCGACGCGCGCGGCACTTTACGGTTAAACGTGCGCCGTCCATCTGAACCCCAAGCTTTGAAATAATAGAACGAAAGCTGCACGCTTCACTACGACACGCTTTCCTTCCTGCGAGCTCCCGCGCGTCTCCTAACCAACACCACCAATGCTTTCTGAACTTCAGGTAACGCACTCCGGTGTACCGTGCGCGAAAAGAGGCCGACAGTGACGCTGCGTGCAGGAGACGAGGAAGCTCAGCCTCTCCGGGTCCCGCAGACCGACAGATGCGTGTCCTAATGATGTTGGCATATTCACACGACAGCGAGCGATCCAGCGCTGCTTGGCGGCAGCGAGCGACTTCTCCGACACCTTTTTATAAGTCTGAAGTCTTTCCCCTCCACCCGACCTGTTAAAACCACGCCTACGGAGCGACACAATTGGTCCGAAAGCGTCAAAGAGCCAATCAACAGCGGGCTGCTGCTCAAAACACGCAACACATCCGCGCCGCAGAAGCCTATGGAGTTCAGAAGCGCTGGGAATATCTCCGTGCTGGACCCTCGCGCTGAAATGTGTGTGCGGGAGAGAAAGTGTGCGTGCGAGCGTGTGAAGGTGTATACCTCCGACAAGTAAAGACAGAGGAATTATTCCGACGCAGCGAAATATTTCAACACATCTCTTTGGCAGGACTCGGGACGATCTCATTATCAGCGGAATGTCTGTTTCGCAGACACCCCAAGGACCCGGACGCGCGCCGCGAGCTGACGCGCAGTGACTCGGTCGTTTCTTTTATTTTGATTTTGCCAAAAGACGAGCCGCGGCGATTCATGGATGGCCGCTTCTCACTTTCTCTTTTAGACACTTTGCTGGAATCCAGCTAAAGACGCAATTAAAGAGACTCACGCGTCGCGGGGACGCCGGACTCGGTGGAGGACTTTCAGCCGATCGCACGTCGATTTAAGGAACACCGCGTCTGCTGGCTGGACCTGCATGAGCTTCCCGATGAGAGATCCAGTTCTTCAAGGATCCAGTATGGCATATCACCCGTTTTTACCTCACCGGGGTCCGGAATTTGCCATGAGCGCAATGCTGGGTCACCAGCCGCCCTTCTTCCCGGCCCTGGCTCTGCCGCCGAACGGCTCGCTGTCTCTGCCCGGGGCGCTGGGCAAACCGATCATGGAGCAGCTAATGGGCGCCGCGGAGACCGGCCTTCACTTCTCCTCTCTGGGACACCAAGCCGCCGCCGCGCACCTCCGGCCCCTGAAGACCCTGGAGCCCGAGGAGGAGGTCGAAGACGACCCGAAAGTTCACCTCGAAGCCAAGGAACTCTGGGAGCTTTTCCACAAGCGCGGCACAGAGATGGTCATCACCAAATCTGGAAGGTAAAGCGGAGTTATTCGATAAATGAGCCGCGCTTCGGATTTAATTAAATGAAACGCAGTCAGAGATTATAGCCGCTATCAAACGATTTATTGATCTGAGTGACTCACAGATTTCTCGAGAGGAGAGAGATATCTGGACAGTCCGATTGCTTTTTATTGTTCGTTCTATTTTTGTCTGGGCGTGTGTGGGCTTTTTTTTTTTTTTTTTTTTAGAGCAACCCAAGTCGAACGAGGCCTATAAATGTTTGAATCAAAGCGCATCTTTGTTTTAAAAAACAGATGAGTTGTAGTTTTATTTTAGTGCACGCAAATATCTCTAATAAAAAGTGTATAAATATACGCAAATAAATCCAGACGAGCGAACGATTCTTTCTACTCCGAAGCTGTTTCTAAAGTTGCGTTCAGTCACGTTTGATTCGTATATTTTAGTTGAGTCGTAACGTGAAAGAGTTTAGGTTTCAGATTCTTGCAGATTCGGGGTGTTTCTCAAGTTAGGGCCGACTGGGCCTAGCCTTTCATCTCACTGCTAAATCGCTCAGGTCTTTAATGTTTCTCTAGAAAACTCAATTCAGTAGAAGTGAAGAATCGGGCTCTTTATAAAAACTAATCGAACTTTCTCTTCTCCGCAGGAGAATGTTCCCTCCGTTTAAAGTCAGATGCACGGGTTTGGATAAAAAGGCCAAATATATTCTGTTGATGGATATCGTTGCTGCTGATGACTGCAGGTATAAGTTTCATAACTCTCGCTGGATGGTGGCGGGAAAGGCTGACCCTGAAATGCCCAAACGGATGTACATTCACCCCGACAGTCCGGCCACCGGCGAGCAGTGGATGTCTAAAGTCGTCAATTTTCACAAACTTAAACTGACAAATAACATCTCTGACAAGCACGGATTTGTAAGTGTAAGATTTGTATAAACTTTTATTATTCTCCTTCTTATTATTAGTATTATAATAAATCGCATTTGCGTGCGTTTATATGTATTTTTCGTTACAAAACGCTTTAAGACTCCAAGAAGCTTGCATTGAGTTATGATTAGAATTCAATTTTAACGACGTGCACACAAATAATAAAAAACAGGGCAAAAAGCATGCAGTAAGTGTGCCCGATGTGCACGGTTTTTACTCTTTAAAATGTATTTTATTAAACACTAAAAATACCGTTTATTAAAATCTATCGTATTTATATTTCAGACGATACTGAACTCCATGCACAAATACCAGCCCAGATTTCACATCGTGAGAGCCAACGACATCCTGAAGCTCCCGTACAGCACGTTCAGGACCTACGTGTTCCCGGAGACGGACTTCATCGCTGTCACTGCCTACCAGAACGACAAGGTCGGTCGAGACACCGTGCCTCTTCATCTGCCGTAGATGAGTATTTAAGAGCATGCACCGCGACCTCGGAGAAGAAGAAGAGCGGCACTTTGGTCGAGAACGTTACTACGCGCTGCGTTTCTCGATCTATTTATTATCTGTGTCCCTGCGGGGCCTTCACCTCAGAGCCTGGTCACACACAAAACTAACTCTCACACTCTCACACACACTGCTTGTGTTTTATTTATACGAGTCCAAAAAATCAGATCTTCGACACATTGTTTATGGAAATATGTGCGTGCGTGCGCGAGCGCGCGTGTGTGTGTGTGTGTGTGTGTGTGTGTGTGTGTGTGTGTGTGTGTGTGTGTGTGTGAAAGAATGAGGAGAGGGAGGGAGGAAGGAAGGGAGGACTAGCCATAGTGGGAGGGACTGAAGAAGAGAAAAAGAGATTCAAAAATGGTGTGTGTGTGTTCGTTTATTAGAAATGTAACGTAACCCTTAAGACTGCAGGGAAGTATTGTTCTCGCGCTGGATGTGTGTGAGGTGTCGGGCGGGAGGCTGCAGATATAAAAAGGTCCTCAATATTTATGAGCTGGAAATGCCCCCGTGTTTCCTACAAATACCAGAAACTGAGACAAGTCACTGCAGGCGTAATACGGGTGCTTTAATTCAGAACAAGTATATAGGCCAGACCTTTAAACGATCAAATCCCGTCGTGATAGCAGCGAGTCCCTCAGCTCTAGTGTGTTCTGAACGGGTTTCAGTGGGACGCGCGCACACACACACACACACACACACACACACACACACACACACACACACACACATGAACAACGTGAAGTTCTCTTAAGTCGTGTTATATCGTTTCCGTGTTATTATATTTCAGATAACTCAGCTGAAAATCGATCACAATCCCTTTGCGAAAGGATTCCGTGACACTGGAAATGGGAGACGAGAGAAAAGGTACTGAACTTCTTCACCCTGTAGCTAGAACAGCATTCCTTGACGTTCTCGGGTTCAGAACGCTGCGAGTTTAATCGTAAAGAAGTCAAAAGTCAAGAACTTCTTTGACTCCAATGCAATGAAAAGGTGGTTTAGGTTAACATCGATTCGACGTTTAATTCCCGCAGAAAACAGCTGGCTCTGCAGTCCATGCGTTCTTATGAAGAGCAGCAGAAAAAAGAAAACGGAACGTCAGATGATTCTTCTGGAGAACAAGCGTCCTTCAAATGCTTTCGACAGGCTTCGTCTCCTGCGGTCTCAACCGTGGGACAGAATAACTTAAAAGGTACGACAGTGTGTGTGTGTGTGTGTGTGTGTGTGTGTGTGTGTGTGTGTGTGTGTGTGTGTGTGTGTGTGTGTGACGAACACGCTATTTAATTCCAGATCAAAATACAAACAAATCGCCTGGATATTATTTGCAAATATTTTAGCGCTCTTTGGAGAGCAGCGAATTAAAACACATTCAAATCTGTTTCTGCAAAATCCCCAGATTTCTTTTCACGTGCATTCTTCATTAACCCCGACTGTGCTTTTACTCGTTTAGAGCGACGTGCACGTAGCGTTTAGAAACAGACACTTTCAGTTAGATCCACTTGATTGATTGATCGATTGATTGATTGGTCGGTCTTTGGCAGATTTTTGCGACAGCGATGAAGATAGCGAAGACGAAGACAAAGACGGAAACGTGAAAGAGGGGCCCGACTCGAGCAAAATCTCCACCACGACCGAGGACTCCAAGGAGCACGACGCGACTTTAAGCAAAAGCCTGTTCGGGGAGAGGAGAACTGAAAAGAGCCGGGACCCCAGACAGAGTCCCATCACCCTGATCTCCAGCACCACCCGCTCCGGAGAGGAGCTCAAGAGCCCGGATCAGAGCAAACCCGACGACAGCCGGACAGGGAGCAAAGAAAACTACATGCCTTTGACTGTGCAAACAGACGGCGCTGCGCACTTAAATCAAAACCACTTGCACAATTTCGGATTTCCGCCGGGTCTGGCCGGCCAGCAGTTTTTCAATCACTTGGGTGGCGCCCATCCGTTCCTCCTGCACCCCGGTCAGTTCAACATGGGAGGCGCTTTCTCGAACATGGCCGCGGGGATGGGCCCGATCCTGGCGGCCGTTTCCTCCGGAGGGGTCAGCTCGATGGACGCGAGCAGCATGCCGTCGCCCTCGCAAAGCCTGACGGGAGCTCCGCTGCCCTTCCACCTTCAGCAGCACGTCCTGGCGTCTCAGGTAAGACGGCTCGTGATGAGCAGCGTCTCAGGGATGCTTCGCTCCTGCCCTGCGGCTTGTTTTAGGGCCTTCGTGGCCGCGTTTGAGACTTTGGAAAAAAAACGAGGTGTGGCGCGTCTTGCGGCGTTTAATGGTCTTTGTCGCGCAGTCCATAAATTGTCGGCAAATATAGAACAACTGGAGATTAGCAATAAAGCTGCTCTTGACGGATGTGTGCAGATTCGAAAAGCTGTTTTTATATGTGCGCTGAAGCCTGTCCGTGCCGCGCGAAGATTTCTTCTAAAATGAATTGATCTCAGACTCCTGTGTTTTCGACAAGAACCTGTTCGTTGCCATTAATGGGAACTTAATGAATCTACGAAACACAGAAGGAACATTTCAAACCGCACTTACAGGCTTTTGAATATCTGTGTGTGTGTGTGTGTGTGTGTGTGTGTGTGTGTGTGTGTGCGCGCGCGTCCCTACATAGCAGAAAAGTAACCAAAAATAGTAGCATATCAATTATTCATATTTCTTTTTAAAGTCAAATTGAAGTTTGCAACGAATCCACCTAAACAGCTCGCTTCGTGATTTAAATAAGACAAAAACGAGAGAGTATATAGTCTACAGAACATACAGCCAAGACTTCTTTCTGAGTTAAAAAACACGCCTGTGTGTGTGTGTGTGTGTGTGTGTGTGTGCGTGCGTGCGTGCGTGTGTGTGTGTGTGTGTCAATGGAAGAGGTGTAAATATAAATGAAGTACAAGGGAACGAAAAATGAGGATTTGCTCGAAAAAGGCGCGCGTTCAGGTTTTCTTTTAACGACTATTATGTAATAAGTTATTAAGGACGCGTGTATTATTCGGCTTCATGGAGGCTTTGTTTCACGAAGTCACTTCACGTGCTTGATTTAGTTCATCTCTCTGTCTCCGTAGGGTCTGGCCATGTCCCCGTTCGGAGGGCTCTTCCCGTACCCGTACACGTACATGGCCGCCGCCGCAGCCGCTTCATCCGCCGCCTCCTCATCGGTTCACCGCCATCCGTTTCTGAACGCGGTGCGGCCCCGGTTACGGTACAGCCCTTACTCTTTACCGAGCGTCCCCGACAGCACTTTGCTCACGACGGCCGTCCCGTCCATGACGAGCGGCGCCGTGGATCTGAAGGGAGACGCCTCGGCGGCTATGGACTCCGAGATGACCGGCCGCTCGTCCGGTTCGGTGTCGCTGTCTCCTAAACCGTGCTCCGAGAAGGACTCCAGCAGCGAGTTACAGAGCATCCAGCGCCTGGTCAGCGGCCTCGAGTCCAAGCCGGACCGGGCGCGCAGCGTGTCTCCGTAGACCCCGGTTTACAGCACGGACCCGACCGGAGGAACGATCAGACTCGAAATGCACTTTGGTAAAAAACAAACAAACAAAAAAAAAAAATCAGCGCGTAGATGTATGTTGTTCTTTTGTTAAATTAAAACAGTGATTTTTTTCCCCCCTACTATGAATACCAGAGAAGTATTGAAGAGTTCGGCGATGATGTGAATAAAGCTGCTGCTGCTCTTTTTGTTCTTCTTCAGGTGACAGTCATTTAATTTAAAACGCGCTCCGAATCGGTTCTTGCTTTATTTGAAAACGTATAAATGATTGAGTTGGTGTCCGGAGGAGCACTGCATGTCGAAGATTAGACTTGATCCAGACTGCTTCTGTTTCTTCTTTTAAGTTAATGCTTTCTTCTGTAGACTCTAAGATTCACCAACAGTACAATCTAAACTGCAGATGTTTGCAATGTGACGGAGAAAACACTTTCTTTATATATATATATATATATATATATATATATATATATATATATATATATATATATATATATATATATATATATATATATATATATGGTTGTCGACGTTCTTATGGTGTGGCATAAAAAGAAAAGAAAGAAAGAAAGATAAACCTTCAATATTAAAGCTCTCTCGTGTTATTTCTATCTCTAAAATGAAGATACTCTTTTTTTTTTTTTCTCATGTATTTTGTGTTTTTCACATCATCCACACCACGGTTCGGGTTTAATTCGTCAGCTGCCCACATCTCTGGGGTTTTTTCTATTTATATTTATGAATATGAGAAATGAGGAAAGACACAGACCACTGATTAGTCGATGAACAGACGCGGTACTAAAAGATACTTATAAAACACAGCTTGGAGATGAACCGGGAAGGATCATATGGTTAGAATAAATACTAATGTAAATAACGATATATATATATATATAACATATTTATGTAATTATTTCATATGAATATTGCTTGTAAATACAACCGAGGTTGTTTGTTTGTTTATTTGTTTGTTTGTTTGTTTGAGGGAGCTTCACTTAATTTATTCTTGACGTGTGTGAAATAGTTTGTGAGCCTTTCCTTGTTCCTCGCGTCTCCTCCGCGTCTGTAACTGATCTAGTTTCTCTAGCAGACAACAATCATGTGCCATCGTTTTCATCAACTGTTGTGTGTTTAAGTGCTTTGGTTCAAACTAATTAAAAACGATAACACAATGCATCCGTGGCTTGAAAGTAATCACACTTATTTCACGGCGACTGAAAAAGCGTGTGTGTGTGTGTGTGTGTGTGTGTGTGTGTGTGCGTGTGTGCGTGTGTGTGTGTGTGTGTGTGTGTGTGTGTGTGTGTGTGTGTGTGTGTGTGCGCGCGCGCGCGTCCCAATCAACTTCTTGTGAGCTTGAACTGCCAACAATTAAAATAATATACATAAATAATAATAATAATAATGAAAAGTGCAAAAAAAAAAAAAGCAAAAAGGAAATAAATATTTTCTCAACGTGTTGATTCATTTATTACGATCTGATGAAAAACAAAACACGTTTTGGCCTTTATTTCTCTGAAACGTGATCGAATGAAGAAAACTAAGCGCTTCTCTCAGAAGTGAGGAGACTTTCTGAAGAATAAAGAAGGATCCTGAGAGGATGTGTACGTGAGGCTGAGAGAAAGCTTCAGTGTTTACGTGGACCGAGGTGAACCTGGAAGAATGTAAAATAACTGAGTGGTTTTCTCCAGAGTCTCGCTTATCAGGAATCTATCTTTATTTGTATAAAGTCCGGTTAATAAGTAACGGCTTCGGCGCTGAAGAACGGCGATAAACAGCACGTAAACTATCGCAATCGCTGCTTCTATTGCTCACCTGGCGCCTTCGTTATCAGAGCCCTGTTTATTACAGTCTGCCGCGGACGAGCCGGGCGCGCGCCCCCCGGCGTTCCCGAGCGTTCCCGAGCGTTCCGGCGCGATCCCGGCGCGGTAAAGATCACGGCGCGGTTCACGATATAAGGAGCCTATCGATGACATCTGACAAGCTTCCCGTGTTTGAGATACACAAACCTAAAAAAAACATCCCAGAAAAGCTAAGACAGATCGTTCTGAAGTCACTGGAACGGAAAGCAGAGAAAGTCTAAAAGAGAGAGTTCACGCAAGATGAGAACAATCTTTTTTTCTTGGAGCGCAGAAGACGTCTCGGGAGAATGAAATGTTGTTTGGAGCAGAAATAAACACAGAAAAGCACCCCTAGATGCCTCTACAGGCGAAAGATCCTAAAGTTTTGTTTATGAATAATCAATTACGTAATAATGCAAATAATAGTTTGGAAAAAGACAAAAACATACCATTAAAAATCAAGCGAGAATAAAATACACGGATAAACTAAATGATTATCCTGTGTTTTCAGAGAAATATAGACTTGACTATTAAATAATTCTCTAATGGTTTTTATTTGATTGTTTCCCAGCAATAATAGTTTCCACCGAAATAATTCTTTCTTGCGTTCAGATATAAACTATTATAGTTTGATCACAAAATCATTCCTATTGTGTTTTTTTTTAAAGCTCACAATTAAAATATTCGACACTTGATCTGTTTAAATGACTAGTAGTTATATGAACACAGCCTGAAAACAAGGATCTAGAACATTATTAATGAGGAGCACCTTCGAGTCGGATCTGTGATATTAAAGCGCCCTCCTCTGGAGAACATCAGAACCAAGGAGTGAAATATAATACATAAACATATACATATCTTCAGTAGCTGACGACAGACACACACAGACACACACAGACACACACACACACATAACACACACAACACACACACACACACACACACACACACACACACACACACACACACACACACACACACACACACACACACACACACACACACACACACACACACACACACACACACACACACACACACACACTCACACACACACACACACACACACACACACACACACAGACACACACACACACACACACAGACACACACACACACACACACACACACACAGACACACACACACACACACAGACACACACACACACACAGACAGACACACACACACACACAGACACACACAGACACACACTCACACACACACACACTCACACACACACACACACACACACACACACACACACACACACACACAGACACAGACACACAGACACACAGACACACACACACACACACACACACACACACACACACACACACACACACACACACACACACACACACACACACACACACACACACACACACACACACACACACACACACACACACACACACACACACACACACACACACACTCACACACACTCAAAACGAAGACTTGTTGTGTTACACCTTATATAATTCTTCTTAGCTGTTAAAGTCCTAGTTTGGTGCTCACTGACAAACAGAGATTCCTGGGAACATCTTCTTATATTTTGACAGAAGAAAGGAAGGACACCCAGTAAAGGACAGGCTCTAATGATAACGATGTTGACGTTGGTTCCACACCCAGATGTGTGTCACACAAACACACACTTTGCACTCAAAAGATGACTCATCTGCATGTCGCTCATCACGGAGAACACACACGTATCTATGAAGCATGCGAGCGCTCACCTCCACCCCTGCTCCCGGCTACACTCCGGCCCGCTGAAGCTGTCTGCTCTTTCATGTGTTCAAGCGTTCAGCGTCACACACTCGGAGAGAAGCGGCCTGGCGTGAGATCAGACGAGAGAAACCTGCCGCTGTTAACTCCTTCGTCTGATTTCTACCCAGACACGTTACTTCTACGATCCTCATATTTATACTCATCTATATCTGCTCTGAAAGAAAGGCTTGTTTTAAGGCGAGTGGTTGAGGTCCGTATATTTGATCTACGTCTAACTTTTTTGTTCTGTTTAACTGTAGCTCAAATAAATGATTTGCAGCCACTTATCTTTAAAAAACTACAAAATACAGAGTGTACAAAAAACACAAGATGTTTCTGAAAATATTTATGATTATTATGATACAATGTTTTTTAAGGTAAGTGGTTTCAAAGCACTCAAATTTAATTGATCTACATTTAAATAAACTTAAATCATTTTAGCTAAAATAAATGAATTGCAACCACAAAAAAAGTTAGTCAGTTCAATTCATGTTTTCTTTCAGTGCATGATGCATGAAATGCTCCCTAACCGAAACATCTTTATTCATTTATTTTGTTTCTCTGAAGAGGTGTGCACGACCAGAACCCGTCCAGGGACCGGTCAGTGAGTCCAGACTCATATCCTACTGTTTCCTGGACTCTTTACAGAAACAAGCTCCTGCCGGTTCTATGTCTGTGGAGATATCTCAGTGCTCGTGGGCTGTGTTTGAGCGGGTTTGGGAGAACATGCTCCGCTGATCCACACCAAGCAGATGAAGGTGAGGCTTATGCTTTCCATCACATCTGTGTCGTGTGGGTGGTCTGGAATAGAGTGAAAATAATGGCTAAACAGGAAATCAAAAACAGGGATTTATATGGAACCATGCCTCAGGATACGGAGCAGAACGGTTTCTCTCTATTCACTTACATACCATTAAAAATAATCATATTTAATAAGCCAGCAGGGTCACACTCAACACTTGAGCTCCTCAGAAACAGCACAAACTCACAAAAACAAGTCCAGAACGTTTCTTGGACTCATGCTGCGTCCTGATTGGTTGGTGATCACATGACTCGTGTACAGATGGTTTCTGGGTCTTCTACGAGTGTATTATACACAAAGAGCGTAGAAATGCACAATATATGATTATAGAAAGTGAAAGTGGTTCTATGAACCTGGTTTTCTGGGTTCTGGAGTCCTGACGTGTCTCTAATCAATCACACCGAGATTGAATTCATTCAAATAGAATTATACACTAGACACCGTCTGAAGAGGATCAACACCTTTCCTCAAAGATCCCCAAAACTAAAATGCAGAGGTTATTAATATTTGCCGTTTTATTGATTGATTCTTGTTTAATTGATCAGTTATTGACACTCGAACCTAAATAATAAATGAATATCATGTATAATAGTGTATAGAATAACGATTGAAAACAAAAACATACAAAATGCATCGCCCCTATTTTTGAATTCATGAATCACACCGAACTAGAAGATGTGTTTGTTTTCATTTCAGAAACCTGAACATCCTGCTCTTAAAGACACCGGACCTGCTTTGAGTCAGAGTGAGCGGTCAGAGACTCGTGGTCAGGCAGCGCCCCCTTCTGTACACACACACACACACACACACACACACACACACACACTATTGTGAATATTTGAATTAATGAGGACTGAATGTGAACAGCAAGACTGAATATAATATATATATATATATATATATATATATATATATATATATATATATATATATATATATGTATAATATACATGTTACCTCTGGGAGATATTATCAGGAGTCATGGTGTTAGCTTTCACTGCTATGCTGATGATACTCAGCTCTAGATTTCTGATACACACCAAACTGAGAATCTAACAGAATGCATAGTCGATATAAAAAGCTGGATGATGAGTAACTTCTTAATGTTAAATTCTGAAAAAACAGAGGTGCTAATAATTGGACCTAAAAACCCCACATATAATAATCTAGAACACAGCCTATCACTTGATGGCTGCTCTGTTAATTCTTCATCATCAGTTAGGAACCTAGGTGTGCTGTTTGACCGCAATCTTTCCTTTGAAAATCATGTTTCTAGCATCTGTAAAACTGCGTTTTCCATCTTAAAAATATATCTAAATTACGACCTATGCTTTCAACCTCTAATGCAGAAATATTAATTCATGCGTTTATGACCTCAAGGTTAGATTATTGCAATGCTTTATTGGGTGGTTGTTCTGCACGCTTAATAAACAAACTTCAGCTAGTCCAAAACACAGCAGCCAGAGTCCTTACTAGAACTAGGAAGTATGATCACATTAGCCCAGTTCTTTCAACACTGCACTGGCTCCTATCAAACATCAGATAGATTTTAAAATCCTATTAATTACCTATAAAGCCCTGAATGGTTTAGCTCCTCAATACTTGAGCGAGCTCTTATCACATTATAGTCCTGCACGTCCGCTGCGTTCTCAAAACTCTGGCCATTTGATAATACCTAGAATATCAAAATCAACTGCGGGCGGCAGATCCTTTTCCTATCTAGCACCTAAACTCTGGAACAATCTCCCTAACTCTGTTCGGGAAGCAGACACACTCTGCCAGTTTAAATCTAGATTAAAGACACATCTTTTTAACTTAGCCTACACATAACACACCAACACACCTTTTATTATTCAAATCCGTTAAAGGATTTTTAGGCTGCATTACTTAGATTTGCTGGAACCGGGAACACTCCTCATAAAATACGATGTACTTGTGACATCGTAAAAAGAATGGCATCTACGCTAATATTAGTCCTGTCTCTTTCTCAATCTGTTTTCACAGTTTGTATCCAGACTAGATGGTGGATCAGCACACAGAGATTATGTTCATCAGAGACCAGAACACCTAGATGAGCTCTGTGGAATGATCACCAGATCCTGATGCACACACACACACACACACACACACACACTCACTCTCACACACACACACACACACACACACACACACACACACACACACACACACACACTCACACACACACACACACACACACACACACACACACACACACACACACACACACACACACACACACACACACACACACACACACACACACACACACACACACACACACTCACACACACACACACACACACACACACACACACACACACACACACACACACACACACACACACACACACACACACACACACACACGCACACACACACACACACACACACACACACACACACTCACTCTCTCACACACACACACACACACACACACACACACACACACACAGTCTCTCACACACACACACACACACACACACACACACACACACACACACACTCACTCTCACACACACACACACACACACACACACACACACACACTCTCTCACACACACACACACACACACACGCACACACACACACACACACACACACACACACGCACACACACACACAAATCACACACACAGGAAGTTAAGTGCTAAGTCATTTACACTATCTGACACAGGAGAATTGACCCCAACTGAGTCTGGGCGTCCGGTCAGAGGAGTCTGGTTTCTCCCAAGGTTTTTTTTTCTCCATTCTGTATGGATGGGGTTCTGGTTCCTCTGTCTTCTTTGTTGGGGACACTTAACTTCTAGTGATTTAATGTTGAATTGATTCCAGAGTCCGTCTCTGCATTTAATAAGAAACTGTTCACTCTCTTCATTATACATCCCTGTCATTGTATTCTTCTACTTTATACTGTACAGTGCTTTGATGCAACCTGTGTTGATAAAAGCACTATATAAATAAAAATGATTGATTGATTGATTGATTGATAAGGTTATGAGTATTAGGAGTAGTTTTCTCTTCATCTCTTTTAAACGGCGCTAAATCACTGAATTATAACACCGTCTGTGATGCTTTGGCTTTCCGTTCTGTTTACGGTGAAGGTTACTGCATGCTTACTATCAAACTACAAGACGCTTTCTCTACATGGTTCCAGAACATTTAACATCTGAAGAAACTTTCTATTTCACAGAATCTTCTTTGTGGTGAAAGACTATATTCTTCAGATCATAAGAAGGTAAGAAAGAGATGGTTCTTCTGTGGAATCACCTTTAAAGCACCTTTATTTTAGGGGTCTTTTTTATTCTTTTATTTCAAACTATTGCCAGAGCTGCTGGAGTCTGAGCGACTGCTGCTGGAAGAAAGAAAGTGTGTCTCTCCACAAGATGGAGACATTCACCCTCTTCTAGATTTGTTTAAAGGTTTATTCTGAAGAAGACTACTATACTATGAGCGTGTTTGTAACTGTTACAGAAAAAGAAAAAAACATTTAATCAGTAAATCAATAACTTATACGTAATCTTATAGTTAAATACTGCCAAGTGCATTATCCTGATATATAGTTATATAAATATATATATATATACAGTACAGACCATAAGTTCTCATTCAAAGAGTTTTCTTTATTTTCATGACTATGAAAAATGTAGATTAACACTGAAGGCATCAAAACTATGAATTAACACATGTGGAATTGTATACATAACAAAAAAGTGTGAAACAACTGAAAATATATGTCATATTCTAGGTTCTTTTGCTTTGATTACTGCTTTGCACACTCTTGGCTTTCTCTTGATGAGCTTCAAGAGGTGGTCTGTACTGTATATGTAAAGAAGCAGATCCATGCTGGAGAAATGACTCAAAACTATGAATGCATTAGCTCAGACACGGGGCTTTATTCATATTATTTTGTAGAATATATTACAGTTCAACTACAGCTAATCAGAGACAGCTAAATCAGCTAATTTTAGAATAGTTGTAGTTGTTTTAAGATTCATGGAGAAGTTGTGATTAATAACTCAGGATAATAGTTACACACGGATCATTATACATGTGACCAACAAAATAAATAAATATAGAATTAAGTAAATGAACTAAATACACATCAGAAGAGACTTTGGAAAATGTGCTGAATCTTGAGATTCTAGACAACTGAGCTCTACTTATGAAAGTTATGAAATAAAGCCACTAAATGATATTAATAGACAAACATAGACAAGACACACATTTCTGGGGTAGAATGGGTTCAAGAAAATAAAACGGTGCAGTAAAACTTTGTATTCAATTATTTATTCAGTACATGACTTGCGTTTTTCCATCTTAAAAATATAGAAGACCTATGCTTTAACCTCTAGAAGAAATATTAATTCATCGTTTATGACCTGTTGATTATTCAATCTTTATTGGATGGTTGTTCTGCACGCTTAATAAACAAACTTCAGCTAGTCCAAAACTGTATAGCAGCCAGAGTCCTTACTAGAACTAGGAAGTATGATCACATTAGCCCAGTTCTGTCAACACTGCACTCCTATCAAACATCGAATAGATTTTAAAATCCTATTAATTACCTATAAAGCCCTGAATGGTTTAGCTCCTAACTTGAAGCTCTTATCACATTATAGTCCTGCACGTCCCTGCGTTCTCAAAACTCTGGCCATTTGATAATACCTAGAATATCAAAATCAACTACGGCAGATCATTTTCTAAGCACCTAAACTCTGGAACAATCTCCTAACTCTGTTCGGGAAAGAGACACACTCTGCCAGTTTAAATCTAGATTAAAGACACATCTTTTAACTTAGCCTACACATAACACACCAACACACCTTTTATTATTCAAATCCGTTAAAGGAAGGCTGCATTACTTAGATTTGCTGGAACCGGAACACCTCATAAAATACTCTATGTACTTGTGACATCGTGAAAAAGAATGGCATCTACGCTAATATTAGTCCTGTTTCTTTCTCAATCTGTTTTCACAGTTTGTATCCAGACTAGATGGTGGATCAGCACCCAGAGATTATGTTCATCAGAGACCAGAAAACCTAGATACGCCCGTCGACAGATCACCAGATGATTAAGTCATTTACACTATCTGACACAGCTGCGTTTAAAATTGAACTGGAGGTTAAGTGCTGGGCGTCCGGTCAGAGGAGAACTGACCCCAACTGATTTCTCCCAATCCATTCTATATGCATGGGGTTTTGTTTCCTTGCCGCTGTCGCCTCTGGCTTGCTTGGTTGGGGACACTTAACTTCTAGTGACTATCGTTGAATTGACTACAGAGACCATCTCTGCATTTAATAAGAAATTGGTCACTCTCGTCACTATATATCCCTGTCATTATACTGTACAGTGCTTTGATGCAACCTGTGTTGTTAAAAGCGCTATATAAATAAAAATGATTGATTGATTGATTGACTTAAGAAGTCCCTTAAAGAAGTCTCCTGTTGTCTCGGATGAGAACTTCATACACCATGAAAACCTAGCAAGACTTTACAGACTGCTGTATAAGAAGTGTTTAGGGTCCTGTTCAACACACCCACGAACATTAAAACTACCTATAATTCAAATAAGCAAACGATAAAACTGGCTCGCTGAATATTAGATACTTTTCACACAAAAGCACTTTATATATATGATTTGATCAAAGATCAGAAGCTAGATTTGCTTTGTTTGACAGAAACCTGGCTAAAACCAGATGATTGGATCTAAATGAATCTACTTTCCAAAATTATTTCTTAAAATGAGCCACGTTTAAAAGGTAAAGGGGGAGGTGTTGCTACAATTTATAACAATATTCTCAGTACTTCTCAGGGGCAGGCTTTAAGTATAACTCATTTGAAGTTGGACACAGCACAGATTTCATCAAAGAATTTGCTGATTTTCTAACTGAGTTAGTACTGGCCGCAGATAAAGTCTTAATTGTTGGCGATTTTAATATCCATGTTGATAATGAAAAAGACTCATTAGGATCAGCTTTCTTAGACATTTTAAACTCCATTGGGGTTAGACAACACGTCTCTGGACCTACTCATTGTCAAAATCATACTCTAGATCTAATACTGTCACATGGAATGGATGTTAAAATGGTTGAAGATATTTCAGATCACTATCTAGTCTTGTGTGAACTCTGTATAGTTAAACCTGTAAACTCTGCACCTTATTACAAGTATAGTAGAACCATCACTTCCACCACAAAAGAAAGCTTTCTAAATAACCTTCCTGACTTATCTCAATTCCTTAGCTCATCCAATACGATGCAAAAACTTGATGATGTAACAGAAACTATGCACTCTCTTTTTTCTAGCACTTTAGATACAGTTGCTCCTTTGCACTTAAAAAAGATAAAAGAAAACAATCTGACTCCATGGTATAATGACAACACACGCACCCTAAAGAGAGCAGCCCGGAAAATGGAGCGCAGGTGGAGAAAAACCAAATTAGAAGTATTTCGTATTGCCTGGCGGGAGAGTATGCTGTCATACAGAAAAGCATTAAAAATAGCAAGATCTGATTATTTTTCATCCCTTTTAGAAGAAAACAAACACAACCCCCGGTATTTATTCAGTACAGTGACTAAATTAACAAAAAATAAAGTGTCAACAGGTGCTAATATGCCCCAAGAGTATAGCTGCAATGAGTTCATGAATTTCTTTACTTCTAAGATTGATACCATCAGAGATAAAGCTGTAACTAAGCAGCCGTCAACTACAGTTTCACATCAGATAGTGAGCTTTAGATCTCCTGAGGAACAATTACACTCTTTCTCTATTATAGGAGAAGAAGACTTGTACAAACTTGTTAAATCATCTAAACCAGCAACATGTATGTTAGACCCTATTCCATCTAAACTATTAAAAGATCTGCTTCCAGAAGTCATAGATCCTATTTTGAACATTATTAATTCATCATTGTCATTAGGATATGTTCCCAAAACCTTGATCCCAAAGACTTAGTAAATTACAGACCAATCTCTAATCTCCTTTTCTGTCAAAGATACTAGAAAAGGTAGTATCCTCACAACTGTATTCCTTTTTAGAAAAAATGGTGTCTGTGAGGATTTCCAATCAGGTTTTAGACCGTACCATAGTACTGAGACTGC
>NC_056702.1:17936462-18043962 GCF_018831695.1 Puntigrus tetrazona | reverse complement strand
TAACTTTTCGGCAAATAACCCTCACCTTAAAGTTTCAAAACGTTTAAAGTTTTAAAAAGAAAGGTCGTATGCCTCAGGTTCGGTCAGATCTATTTTTATTTCCTCACTTTGATAATTATTTGTGTTCATGGCAAGATGGAAAATATGTTTCCCGCAAGCAGGGATTAATACAAATAAGTTCAGATCTTAAAATGAGAGAGAAAACCTCTGAATGACTTTGTTTTATTATTGCTATTACTCATTTTAAAAAAATACTTTTTTTTTGCATTTTAAGAATTAAGTGTAAAATCGACGGGAAACTTTGAAATGATTTCGGATCTGATTATGAGCTACTACGTTTAGAAAACTTTAAAAACTGCATTTTCTTAAACGGCTCCTAGTTTTCATAAAAATAACGTGTTGTTCAGACAGAGATCCACAGCAGACGGATCCCTAGGTTTTCTACATCCGTGTGTGTTACTCGTCTGGGTCTGTTCTCTGCTCGAGACAGAGGTTTTCTAGAGCATTCTGGAGGTTTTGGACAGTAATCGTCTTCCTGTAAGAACTGTGTATAGACTGCACGATGAAGAACATACAGCAAGAGCTTTTGGCAAAATACAGCAAAACAAGACTCCTGTAGGAGAGTAAAGATGAATGTAGTGCAGTCACGTGCTCAGGCCTGCATCCACTGAGAAATATACGTTTTTATCATCGTCGTCTTTTTAATTTTCTATTTTTCTGCGGGATAAAGAACTAATTACACTTAATGCAATGTTTGATTATTTCACCAGAGGGCTGTTCCCGTCCCGCTATCACTCATTAGATCACGAATCAGAAATAATAATAAGAATCACTGAAAGTATCTGTTGGATGTCGTGGTGGATGTTGGCTCTTATTAAACCCGATCTCCTCTCAGTGCGCTGTCGTGCTATTCGACGTGATTTTCAGAAGCAGAAACGCACTTTGTGTCGCGTGTGAAGCGCAGTGGCTGGGTTTAATGCTGTGTGATGGATGCGTATTATATGCACGTTAAAAAATGAATATCATATGCACGTTAAAAAATTAGTATCATATATAAGTCAAAAAATGAGTATCATATACACGTCAACAAAGCGAGTATCCTGTGCACGCAAATCCGTGTATTATATGATCCTACCACATGCACTCCTAATTCTATTTCTGCTTACGAGCAGCAGGTAAAATACAAAATCAATTCGTGCTATTTATACTCGTTTTAAGCCGCCGCTTCACGCGCTGCTTCGTGTTTCTGTCGAGTGGTTTATCGGACGCTATATTTAGTTCCTCGACTATTCTGTGGCATAAGAAGTGACTTGAGGACCCTTGTAGTGGCCCGCGGGGTGTACAGGGTTTATTAGATCTGTATAGCATTTGTGGAGATGGTTTGAAACCGAATTCTAGCATCACTTCAGTTATAAATCCCTTTCGCTTTCTATCGCTTTCCTTTAAGATGTTACCTACTATTACAATAATAATAATACATTTAGCATAATTAGCCCCGAACCAAACCCTGAAATCAGTATCACTCATCAATTAAAACTGAGCAGGGCACAAATGACAGCTTAAAATAAAGTGTAACAAAACTTTTCTCATAAGCCTCGGGGACGCTCTTCAGGTGCGCGGGGACGCGCGTCTCGCGGCGATAGAAAAGCGTGTCGAAGAGACCTAAAATATTGAACGATCTTTTAGGACGCCTCTAGTTTCTGAATGTATTGCTCTGCAGGCCTCGGCCGCGCGAAGCTTCTCATTTCCAGCGTCCCGTCAAATAAAAAGCGCGTTCACACATACGTTTTATTTAAGAACCAGACGCAGACTTCCAGTGAGGAGCTCGTGAAGGGAGGACTGCGACGCGACGCGACGCGACGCGCACGTGCTGCAGGCTGTACGTCTCCTCGCTGAAGAACGCGTCGCTTCTGAAGGGTGGGGTGACGCGGGCAGCTCTCCTGTGGGTGGACCGATCTCGTGTCCACATTCACTACCTACGTGGTTCGTCCCAGCGCTTCCGTTTTCAGGGTAACGCTCGGGGCTTGACCATTAGAGAAACTCACAGAGAGAGGGACGGATAAAGGAAGAGAGGGAGGAGGTGACCGCGCTTCTCTTCTCCAGGAATACCGCGCAGAAGAACACGGGCTGTGGCGCGCGCAGAGAGTCGTGTTTTTCCTCGCTGGACTCGCATGGACGCTCGCCGGGGCAGGACTCCCGTGGGGTCACGGAGCACGGGCTCTTGAGCTGCACGCCGGGGACATATCTGACAGCGAGCGCTTCGGGCAGTTTCGAGGATTCGTGCGACTCTCTTTTGCGCCGGAATTCAAGGTAAAGTCCGTTTCTTCGAGAGTTGCGGCTCTAAAGGCCATCTCCACAGACACCAACCATCCAACATATACACATCTAGATCTGCGGGACTGCTTTATTGTAGTTTTACATGTGATTTTATCAAACAGTTGAGCTTGGATTAGTATCTGGTTCGTGAGTTCGTCCGAAGAAAGCTGTTAGAGGCCCGAGAGATGAATGTAATTCAAGTTCTAGACAAAGAACGGGTTTTTAAACGCCTTTATATTTTCCGCGAGCGCTTTATGAATGTGTTTGTGTTGAAAGCAAGCTGCCTGGAGCTGGATCTTTACTGTGAGCAGACCTTTTCAAGCGTTCAACAGATTTAATGAAGAACGTTTGCAAATCAGCGGATTTTGTATTTTTTTTGTAGAGATTCCGATTAATTTTGTTTTGTTTGTCGTTTAAAGTTATCGTAAAAGGGTTTAGGATAAGGACGTGTCACAGCGATCGATGGCATCGACTTATTAAAGCGGTACAAGACAGTATGAACGGAACGGAACGGAACGGCAGAGATGCTTGTTTGAAGGGAAACGCGCTGTTAAATCTTCTTCTTCTTCTTCTTCTTCTTCTTCTTCTTCTTCTTCTTCTTCTTCTTCTTCTTCTTCTTCATTCAGGCCTCGCTGTGGATCACAGACATGGCGGACAGTGAAGACACCTTTCGGCTCCAAAACTCTCCCAGTGACACAGACTCAAAAGATTTACCAAACGATGGGAAAACAGAGAAACAGAGCGGATCTGTTAATAAATCCCCATCATCACAGACTACCTACATTCAACAGGTAACAGCTAGTGTGTGTGTGTGTGTGTGTGTGTGTGTGTGTGTGTAACTGTGCCCCTAAAAATGAGCCAAACCTTACAAAACCTATAAACTTCCTACTGGGGATGCACTTATTTTTATTATTTTTTAATATAAAGTTATTTCGTTCGGAAGCGTTCAGGGGCAGGCTGGGGTTATTGTTGGGTGTACTGCAGTATTTTTGCTGTATATAAAAACCATAGAAGTCTCTGGAACGCCTTCATTCAGAAATCCGAGTTAGGTTTAGGACATGCGCTGGCTGATGAAAATGAATAAAGTTGTGTAGAACTTTGTTAAGAGGCTCGTAAAAGCAAAAACGTCCAGAAACTCACCGAAAGCGTTCTCGAAGGTGCACGAGTAGAAATGACTCTTCTATTAAACACAGATAGAATTCAGCAGATGAACTAAGAGCTGAACACTGCTTCACGCTTTTAGGAAGAAGTTCTACGTCATTTCGTGGTAATTCGACAATATTCGTTCTGACTGAACTAGTTTACTCAAATGAAGTGCAGCTTTACTAACTTGATCTCGAAGTTTATTTAAAAAAATACTGCTGCGTTAAATCTAGGCCACCATAATATATATATATATATATATATATATATATATATATATATATATATATATATATATATATATATATATATATATATATATATATAAACCTGTCCTCGCATCTTGTTTCTCTTCTACACACTTCGATGTATTTCGTGACGCCGCGGTGGTGAACGTTTAAAGGCTTCAGTCGTTCATTCTCATCTTCTGCATCTTTCTTTTGAAGGGAATGGAAGGGATAAAGGTTTACTTGCACGAGAGAGAGTTATGGACGAAGTTTCATGAAGTGGGAACCGAAATGATCATCACTAAAGCCGGGAGGTGAGACTCGGATCTTTACAAGCGTTCCGGAAAACAAACGCTTCTATAGGGTTATCTATTCTCGGATAAACCTTTTCAAAATAAAATGCTAAATTAGGAGTTATACTTATTATCCCGTTATAATAAATATATAATACTAACCGTGCAGTAGTCTTTATATACGAGTGCATTCATTTAGAAATGTTTAAAAAGTTCGATCGCGTTAGAACTATATTTCGATCTTTAACTTCACGCCGTGTTTTTCTTGGGGCTGTATTTTGACAAAATGTAATTTTCTACAAAACTCTGTTAGTGTTTTCTTAGTAATTAATGCATGCGTTTCAACTTTTTATCTTTGCATTATTTATTATACACGAAGGCTATTATTTATACTTAGTATTATTTATTTTATTAAGAATATGTGTGTGTTTTTTATTATTATTTTTTGCCGTTTTAGCAGGAGGCTAATTCCAGTCAATTAATAAGCACTGGTTTGGCTGCATGATCTGGGTTTTATGCGAATTCTTATAGGGCTGAAAATATTCATAATTCGGATTCTCGACGCAGATTTTTTTCCGGAAACACAACGAGTCTAGATCTGACTTTAAAGCTGTTTATAATATCACCGTCGACCGTGTAGAAGCTCAAGCCGCTCATTCTACAGGGATTTAAGTTTATGAATTATTTACAAGCTGCTGGTAAAAACAGTTCTATGGTGTTTTCGGTCAGATCTGTGAGGTATTCTGCTCTATTAGAAGAGAAGATTAAAGTGAGTCTTCAGCAGAGGCCTCTCAGGAATCAGATGCAGGCTAAAAAGAAAAGAAAGAAAGCAGTGTGCCTGACTCGATGAGAACACGACCAGTGCGAGATCGGTGAAGGTTTAACGTTATAAAAGTCTCGATGACTCGACATGCGTGGAAACTAATCTTCTTGCACTTCTTGTCGGTCATCTCTCGACTGCTCCGTTTTATTCGTGCTTTTCTTAAAGTGAACGCACTCGAGTACGACACACACTGAATGTAAAATAGTGGAATTAAGCACACTTTCGTAGTTTTATTCACTCAGTATACAATTGTTTTTGTTTAGGTTATATGCAACCTGTGTTGTTAAAAGCGCTATATAAATAAAAATGATTGATTGAAAAAAATGATTGATTATATGATATGTCTCTCGTAGTCCTACGTAATGAATCTGATTGGCATTTTTAGCTTTAATACAAGGTTTTTGGCTCAACAGAAGTGTGTCAGAAATGCACGTCGTTTAGGAACCACTTTAGAATCGCTAACACTATTAACTATTAACTACCACCTTTTCTTTAGTACTAGTTAGTGCGGTGGTTAACTCTGGCTATTTCGCGGGATTAGAGATGTTCTTAATTATCACTATTAAATAGCTCTTTTCTAGTAATATGCGCGCTAATAAGCGACTAATATGTGTTCCCGCCGTTTATAGTTTTGAAATTAATATAAGGTTTTTCGAACATCATTTGGTGCGAAAAAAAAAGTTATTATTGTTGTTATGCCATCGCACTTTTAACTCATTCTGTGCACCACCCGTTCTGTAATATTTTCCCGTTTTTCTCCACAGGCGGATGTTCCCAAGCTTCAAAGTGAAGGTCACTGGGTTGAACCCAAAAACCAAATACATTCTTCTGATGGATGTCGTGCCAGCCGACGACCACCGATATAAATTCGCCGATAACAAATGGTCCGTGAGTCCCAGTGGTTTTATTAAGAGTTCAGTTGATTTGGTTAATTACATTTCTGCCATTCATTTTCGTTCTCGGTGAAATACGTGGCTTCTGGAAAACTTTCAAAGTCGTTTTAAGTGATCTCTATTGCTGTGCTTTCTTTCATTGCCCATTTTTTTCCTCAAATATTCTTTACGAGACCTATAGCAAACATCCGTATTTCAATTAGACAATATTTAGTTTCAGTGCTGAGGAACACAGGCCGTATCGAGACGGTCGTACAAATTCATTTGACGTTTCAGGTTAAAGAACCAAATGCATGCATTAAAAGGATGAGAAAATACAGCCTTCGCATTGCTTTACATGCAGTTCCATCTGCCGCACAGAAAAGTCTGTCGATTGGTTTCTACTCCTTTTTCGGGGTCAGTGGTTATAAATTGTTGAGGTTATTGAGGGAGGACGTCCACAAGCCAATATCCTGATAATTACCCGTTCAGTGCAAGCTCTGGAACTAATGGCCCTCTTGATCAACCATCATCTTAGCCATTAACCAAATAAACCGCTCTTTCAAAGACATCATGTACAATGCACAAGGCACTGATGCGTGAGAAATGGGAGGTAGCAGGCTGGATCACATTTCCATTGCAATAAAAGAAACATGTTTTAATGAAATTATCCGCGTAATCATTCATGCATGGAAAAATAATCCGAATCTTAAACCTGGTGGGATGACTTTTCTAGTCCATGCTGCAGAGAGCAATAATATCAGAGAAATAATTCTAAATATTTAGAGTGTAAAAGGACCACAGTGTGGAGGGAAATGAACGTTTAAATAACCGGCGAGTTGTGTTTAACAGGTCTGTGACGGGGAAAGCGGAGCCTGCGATGCCGGGGAGGCTGTACGTTCATCCCGATTCTCCGGCCACCGGCGCGCACTGGATGAGACAACTGGTGTCTTTCCAGAAGCTGAAACTAACCAACAACCACCTGGATCCCTTCGGACACGTGAGTGAACGCTTTGAAACCGCTCGACCGAATGAGCAAAGATATTACTGCAAAGTCGTCCCGCGTTGGGGACCCTAGCAGCTTGACACCAGCGTCGAAGGGCAGTTTTCTGAGGGTCGCGCATGCAGATGTGATCAGGTGATCAGGAAGTCCACCGCTGAAGAGGTGCTGCTGACAAACGGCAGAACCGCGTAACAAGCAAAACACATCTTAAACCCGGTAATGATCACTGTGACAGAAGCACCAGCAGACGGCCTCAGACGTGGAAACACTACACCCAGATTAGAAATGTACTCTCTTTAAACTGAAAGAAACGTGATTTTAATCTGCGGAGCATCCGCTAATACACAGTCAACAGTTCAAAGGACAGGAGGGAGATTAGAAGTCGGTCTCTGAATAAAAGCTTCTTGGACGTCTCCTCTGAATCTCCCCGACGGCTAGCGCTTTGCTCTTTCGTGTCGATCACAAGGTTGAAGTCGATCAGGCTCGTTTTCCTGCCAAACCTCAGCTGGTAGAATGAAATCGGAGCCCGGCTGGAATGTGAGCCGAGTTGTAAATTTCTTGCCAGAATGCATTTTTGATTGGTTGCAGTGGTTCTTGGCGTGCCCCCTTTTGTGCTGAAAGAGCGCCTTGGGATTTATAAATGAAGCACGGCTTCTCGACCAAAATAACAATCTATCGGTCTGTTGTTCCAGGTGGTTGAAATAATTTCAGACCTATTTATAATTACTAGTCTCAGAAACAGGGCTGAACATGCAATAAGCTGGAACCCGTTAGGAAACGCATTAAACCAGCCTATAGCCTTAATTAGACTCTGGCGATGAGATAAAGATGTCAGAGAAGCTCACAATGATTCCCGAGTGGAGAACTTAGCAAACGCGCTCAGCAGTAGTGAACTAGCGCGCTTGAGAACCACAGCTCGGGCTTTGATCGTTGTAGTAGCGGTCAACAGGCCTCTCGCAGAAATATTCAGAGTTTGGATAACTGTGCTCCGGACTGTTTACACTGAATGACAGAGTGTGATGAGTGATGGACGGAGGTATACAAAGGCTGTTCATCTGCAGGGTTTCGGAGTCTCTGTGATGTCGGCAACATGAAAGAGCGGGCCAACATTCATGGCCCTCGGCGATCGCTCACTATCATTAAAAACTCTCGTACGGAGCGGGGGCAAGTGGAGAAACGGGGCAACGGGGCGCCCAGAACAGAGAACACCGCACTCCCGGTGGGTGGTCCCTCAAAAAAACCTCTTCTGGTGTCCATGCAGTTCTCCAAATATTCTTATGTGTCACACTCTGCTTTTCGCCAGAGCCGAGCGGCTGCTATTCTTGTTTAATCCGGGCAGGCCTGCAGCGCGCAGGGTTAGGCCAGATGCTTCAGGATACGGTGAATTATTATTTTATTTCGACATCGCTGATATTAAAGCAGTGCGTTTTGCTCCCCCTCCTTTAACAGTAAATCATCTCGTCCATCCCGAGCTGAAGCAATATTCTCCGCCGAGAGCGATATGTTTAAAGTTTACAGCGAGCCCTGCGTTCCAAGTCTGGGTGTTGAGTCGAGCCAAGAGCCGCTCGGAGGGAGTGGACCCGTGTCGCTGATCAAAGCACAAACCATGCAGTTGTTTGGAAAATGCATGCGAGGGGAAAACACATGAAAATGGAAAATAGGAATGCGTGCTTGTGTGTGTGCACTTGGCATGCTCACCCAGAACGCAAAGTTTAGACAAAATCCACTTAGAGAAGTCTACATTATACACACAGAGGATAGGAACAACCCACAGAGCCCACTACACTTCAAGTCTTTCTAGTATGTACTTGAGGTCTATTCTTAATACAAGTGCGCACTGCAGAATAGCTACTACTTAGGGAGGATTTGAGCTCTGCTGTGGATCTGCTGTTTGGGAGATCTCTTAGAAGATCTCGTTTATAGAGTTATGATAAAAAAAAAAGGACTGCGTGTATTGAAACAAAATGTGTCCTTGAGTGATAAAAAAGAAGAAAAGCGTTAAAACACACGGTTCTTAAATTATTCGCGATGTTTCTTCGCAGTCACACACTTCAGAATATTATTATTCACATCGAAAGAGAAGATTTTAATAAGGCGGTGTCTGCTGGACACGCTCCGTCACGTTCGCTCTCTGTTTTCTCTCCAGATTATCCTGAATTCCATGCATAAATACCAGCCCCGGATTCACATCGTGAAAGCAGACGAAAATAACGGCTTCGGCTCCAAAAACACGGCTTTCTGCACACACGTGTTCCCGGAGACGGCCTTCATCGCGGTCACGTCCTACCAGAACCACAAGGTAAGAAAGACCCGTGAAAATACATTCGATTTCCTAGAAATTACAGAATTAGCACAGAACTTTCTGCTTCGAGACACAAGTTCGTCTCAACCTATGATTCCTGGTTGATATAATTATTCCAATCCAATAATTCAAAAAGAGATTTGTGCGGATAACTGTTTTTGTACGAATTTATAATATTAACGAAACAAGCAATTGCGTATCAATTTATTAGTTCACTTTTCCTGAAAGAACGAAATCGGATCATAGTCGAGCGTTTAGATCCAGATCCGCGTCAAATACTACAGCACTTATTTTACTACGAGGAAATAGAATAAGACACGTCCGAAATGATGATTTAGCTACTAAGAACCATGAAAATTAAATGTTGCACTAGTCACGGTTTATTTTATTTTATGTTTCTAAAAATATTTCCATGCATCTTTTCAAAATTCGATTCTCGGTTAATAATCCAAGCGTGATATATTTTTATATTTGAAACGGATGTGATACGGCGGGGAAAAAGGGTCGTCTGTAAATAACTAAATGCAGAAATAAATGACTGTGCTCATAAAGAGTCTTCAATAATTACTCGTTTGCTCCTTAAAGACCGTCAGATGGTTTTCCTCACACTACTTGCACTTTCGTAGACAGATGTTAATATAACATTTATAAAGAGTAAAAGTGGTTTTTACTGTAGTCAAAAAACCCAACAAACCCGACATTTCCTCGTAAGATCGTATTTATGAATAACAACATAGATGACAGATTTGTGTAATAAATGATTACATTAATGTGCAACATTTAACTGCATGCATTTAGCAGGCTTTAATTCAAACTTCATTCACTATCTGTTTTCTTCACTGATTATAATTCGAGTCAAACACCGAGAAGGATCTCTGAGCTTCTAGCCTTTATTCACTGTGTTTTAAACACAAACACTTTTAATGAACGAACATCAGGATTTCTATCAATTATTTACACGGGATTTTTTTTTGCATACGTTTTCACCATTTATGACTTTTAATGAGCCCATAACTAGCAATTATTTTACCCACCAGCCTACATGCAACATAAAATTAAATCTTTACAAAAAATTCAAGCAAGCAATTTACGCGCCTAAAAAGACTAAAAGCACGAGCACACCTGTATGTCATTAAAAATAATTGATTTTGAATAACCTTTTGGACCTTCGAGCTAAACAAACCAGCAGAGGAGAAGAATCGTGTGTAGGTTTACCTTCATCCACCGAGAGAGACACTTCGGACAACTAGTTAAAAATATATTACACCATTTATAAGGTCTCTCGTAAATATAGTGTGTGTATTGTGTTTTATTATATATATCATTGTAGAAATAAAGCGAATGTAAATACGAAAAGCAAGTTAAAAGCGCGACAGATGAATGCGGAAAGGTAACTGGAGTGAAATGAAACACCGTGTTTTTTCTTCTACCAAACTTCTCGGGTCGACCTTCAAAAATAAGAAGCTGACTTATTTAGAAAAAAGTTCCGTTTGCACTTTAGCGGTAAAAAGATAAACACTGAAGGCATCGAACTGTCAGAAACAAAACTCGTGTGTCCTGTGAAGTTCAGTGCGTTTAAGAGAAGTCCGAGGTCCTCTTTTACAAGGTCTCATCTCAAGTGAGAGCCAAAGCCGTGTCAGAGATCAGGTCCTGTTAGAAAACACACCACAACAGCCAGAAGAGAGCCCTGGCAGAGACACACACTCATTAAAGGTCTCTTAGTCTCAGGACTGTCCATCAGATCAGACCCCAGCTTTTGAAATGTTACTGGGATTAACTTCCAATACTACAGATTCAATTTTCTTTCGTTTTACAGAAATGTCTTTCACACACTTTAACAGATTCAGAGATTTTGTAAGCTATTAAATCTCATATAAATAATAATAATAATAATAATAATAATAATAATAATAATAATAATAACAGTACCCATTAATCAATATGAGATTAAAATATGATATGAGATATATATATATATATATATATATATATATATATATATATATATATATAGAACTAAAGAGGTTATGGTTAAGGCAAAAAGAATGTCTTTTTAAAGGTATTTACGAAATATCTGAAATTGATATCAGATTTCTCAGACTTTGACATTTGTTTTCTGTGCTTCTTGTGAGAGATGTTAGAAACGTTGTGCAGGCTTATGTAAAGACAAATATCGACACCAGGCTTTATTGAAACTGACAGATGTTTTTCTGCATTAGCGAAGCATCAAACAAACCACAGCTCGGGAACACGGAGATTCATCTTTTCATCGTCTGCTGACCGAGCACAGAAAACCGCTGGGATAATTTGTCAATTTACACACAAGGCGGCTCATTAGACTCCTTTATAGACATTGAGCAATAAACCCTTAGATATGCTTTCAAAGACGAGTCTGATTGTTACAGAGGGTTCCCTCATTAACAGAAACGTAGAGGACAATCAGTCGGTCAGCGCAGCGGTCAGAGCAAATTAACCAATGCATTACTGCAAACAATAAAAAAATAAGTCTCCAATAATGCTCTCGTGACATTAAGAACCAGATCATCTCGAGAACACAAGCCAGGTAACACTGTTGTTGGCCGTCTTGCAGATCACCCAGCTGAAGATCGAGAACAACCCCTTCGCAAAAGGCTTTCGCGGAAGTGACGACATGGAGCTCCATCGCATGTCGAGAATGCAGAGGTGAGCGAAACTGAGGTTTAGTGACTTAATCATCGTCTTACTCGGACAGCACCGACTGAACCGAAGCGGCGGGATTGATCCACGCGCGGCTCAGATGAACTCGGTGTAGATCCAGAACAGTCGTGATGTAGTCGGTCCGGTGGAGGCAAAGACCACATGCCTCGTGCTCTTATTTTCTCCAGATGCCTGCTCTATAGAGTGTGGAAAAACACATTTTCAAAGCAGAAAATCTGGTCGGAGGGCCCTCGGCAGCCAGCAGGCGTTGTCCACTCCAAAATGACAGACTTCGTGATACACTCGGAAAAAATGGCAATGCTCTTTCCATGCCGTAGTTAACTTTGTTGTTACTTTCAAACAAGCAAAGAAAGAACTGAGTAATGTCTCCCACGAGAGCCTTCTATTGAGTTTCCAGATAATGACCTGAAGACTTTAAGACCCGAGTAAAGCCTGCGCGACTCTCCTACCGAACGCCTTACACGGCACTGCTATTAATAAGACTTTATGCTTTCAGCAGATGCTTTCGTCCGAGGTGGCACACGAAACTAGCGACGGGAAGTTCAGCAAAAGAAATGACTCTTTTTAGCAAACGCTGATCACACAACAAACAATACAAAGCTGTGACGCCGTCAAGTCTTCATTCTAGGATTAGCTCACTATCTGTGTATCAAGTGTCCGGCTCCGAGACGTTCGTTCATCACGTGACAGCACCACAAAAACACAAATACAATAAGACAATACCTGATTATAAAAGAATCCTCACGAACAGAGCACCAAATCAATCCAAATAAAAATAAACAAAGAAAGAAAATTTTTTATAAAATAAATAAAAATAAATCTTCTGGTAACAAACTAGACTCTTCTTCCAGATTTGCATTTGAACAATCTGACATATTTAACAAAAAACAATGGCTTAGTTTTAAGTCACTTACATTCATAAATAAAAAATTTGTTCAAAATGTAAATATTATTCAGTACAAATTGAACGTGTGCATTATTACACCATTATTAGACCAAAAATGATGTCTTTTAGGACGTTGAGAACACACAGAAACTAAAGGATATTGTGAATGCGCTCCTGAACCGGTCTCGTTCTTCCTGATTCACATTAAACATTCGTTCGAAGCGAACACAAGCAGGAGAGCCGCTTCTCGTTATGAAGCAAAGAACAAAGCATCATAAAAATGCAGAGGAAAAAGAGCCTCCTCCGAGGCACTGTGTAGAAGTCAAAGGTGCTGATATCCTATCTGTCCTCCACTGTCAAACACCGAGACGGAGCGGGTCTGGTCTTACTTAAACTCAGACCAACGGAAAACCAGGTCAGTGGTTCAAAAAATAGCGTAGGAATTACCGTAAAGTGCCTCTTGCAACTTTCTCTGATTAATTGTCACGGAAGCGCTCCGGTCGCAGGCAGATGGTGAAGAGATTATAACGGTTTCTAGATCCCTGACTGAAGTCCTTTCTGTTTCCCAAAGCACCAAGGAGTATCCGGTGGTCCCTCGCAGTACCGTACGCCAGCGGGTCGGCACCAGCCAGAGCCCGTTCTCCGGTGACGTCCAGGGCCTGTCGGCCCCCAGCGGCATGAGCTCTCAGTACTCCTGTGAGAACGGGGTCACCAGCACATCTCAGGATCTGCTGCCTCAGTCCAGCTCTTATCCTCTGCCCCACGAACACAGCCAGGACTATCACTGCATCAAGAGGAAAGGTGCGCGCTCATCACTTCTACAAATCTGAGCTTCTCCCGTGTTCTTAACTGTATTTCTGGAGCATGGAACCCTCATGCTGTTCCTGTAAGACCTTCAAATATCTTCGGAACACAAATTAAGATATTTATGATGCAATCTGAGAGCTTTCTGCCTCTCCACAGGCAACGAGACAAAACATTTCCAGACCCAGAAACATCGGTAAAACAGTCCAAGTGACATCAGCATGAAGCTACAAAGAAAACCAAAATGAACAATTCTTCAAAAAATATCTTAATTTGTGTTCCCAAGATGAACTTATGGGGTTGGAACGACACGAGGGTGAACTATCCCTTTAAATCAAACACACCTGAGACTCCAATAGAGTTGAGAAACCACCGCTGAATTCATTTCTGTTAATGTTTGGTAATATGCTCAAGTATCATATAATCAGCCTGTGAGATTGCAGATACAGGATATTATCCAGCTAATTTATTTATTTAATAAGTTTAATTCTACTTGGTCTCATGGCATAAACGTACCTGGGTGCGAAACATATCACTGCAGTTTCCAAAAGAAATGAACACTATTAGCACTAATATTTCTAACAAATTTACAAAGAGTAATAAAGCGCAGTCACCTGAAGGATATCATGGGGCTTCGAAACGATATTAATATGCTGGGATGTTTGAAAGCTGTTACTCTGAACAAGAATATGACACACATCCAGCTTCATATCTATTTAGAGACGGTTTACTCGGTAGCTCACGGAGAACAGAGATGTAGTTTTATAATCTATCTACACCACACATATGATAAATAAAGCTCTTTTACATAGGTCTGCACTTTAAGATGAGAGAATTCAACTCAGGTGTCTGAACGCCTCTGATTGGCCGCTGCGTTCATAAGCTCAGCATAGTTGTGTGTGATTGGCCGTAACGCTGTGAAAATGTGGAGGAAGAAATAAGATGGAAGAAATAGTCAGTAATATTAATTGGGTAGTATGACTACCCTGATGATGATGATGATGATGATAATCGTCTAATTTCCACCCCATGTGTAGTTGAGGACGACTGTCACGCGGGAGAACACTCGTACAAGAAGACCTACGTGGAAAGCTCTTCCAGCGAGGACGATCACTACTATCGGCCCGTGAGCTACTCTCAGTCCCTGGGTCTCAGCGGCGCCCCCTACAGGCCCGAGTCCGGCCAGCGGCAGGCCTGCATGTACGCCAGCGCGTCTCAGTCCAGCGAGCCCGTGCCCAGCCTGGAGGACATCAGCTGTAACACCTGGGCAGGCGTCTCTCCGTACGCCGGCTGCTCGGTGACCGCCATGCAGCAGATGGAGCGACTGCCCTACCAGCACTTCTCCGCTCACTTCACCTCAGGACCTCTGGTGTCCAGACTGAGCGCCGGCCATGCCTCGCCGCAGCTGGGAGACGCCCACAGCATGTACCAGGGATCCATGGCCCATCAGCCTCTGGGCCGCCAGTGCAGTCCAAGCGCGGGGATCCAGTCTCCGACCGCCGGCCTGCAAGGAAACGAGTACTTGTACACTCACAGTATACCTCGCACGCTGTCTCCGCACCAGTACCACGCCGTGCACAGCGTCAGCATCATGCCCGACTGGAACGAGGGCAGCTAACTGGATTCTCTCGTGTAGGGCCCCGACGCGGAGGAGAGGCGCTTTCCTGCGTATTTATAACTTTGCGGCGTGGGCGACTTGTGTCGTAAACAGTTTGTGGCCGGTTCGGCTGGTCGAGGCAGCAGTGAACGTCTCAGTGTTTGAGCAGGACGGTATCGTGAGACGAGGAGAGACGCCGACTGTATATCAGGGACAAAGAACTTCTCCCCTTCCAGGCGAGGACAAATGCAGGATGCCAACTGTTTTATCGACAAAACTTTTATAAAAAAAAAAAAAAAAAAAAAAAAAAAAAAAAAAAAAAAAAAGAAGAAGGTGTCAAGAGTAAAACCAATCCAGTTTTATAATATTTTTTCTAGGGGCGCAAAAAGATTAATCGCAATCAAAATAAAAGTGCACGTTTACATATTATGTGTGTGTATACTGTGTATATTTATTATTTACATATACACATACGCATACATATATATTATTTATATCATATTTAGGGCTATATATATATATATATATATATATATATATATATATATATATATATATACAAATTTCTTTTATTAAATTGAACATGATTTTGTATATAAATAAGAAACACACATAGTACACACACATATAATATTCACTTTTATTTTGAATGCGATTGATTGTGATTATTGTTTTGTAGCCCTATTTTTTTTTCCATTGCATTATCTGAGTTGTTTTTGACGTTGTACTTTGAGGCAGTATGTTAGAGAACAAGTCTTTGGGATCTTGATGGTTTGTGTGAAGCCCATCACAGCAGATCTGTTGAAGATGAATTATTTTAGATGAAGTCGAACACATTTTGGTGGTGCGGATTTTGTTCAGGGATGTACTTTTGTTCAGTTTTCTTCCACTTAAATCACATTCTCACCAAACATTTTTCTCCGAACTACCAGCAAGTCCATGATACGAAATATCAGCGCAAAGTAATTGGAGGAAAAATAAGAGAGCACTTTTTACAAAATGGAAATTGTGGCACAGCAGACAAGACAGACTTCAAGGACAACATATAAGCTAGTTATAATGGACATCCTGGCCTCGGAGTCTCTTTTAGGACACACGTCTTCAGACATTGAAGAGATTCTCAAAGCACTATTCACAGAGTTAATGACAACATCTGAAGTACAATAACTCAACAAACTTTGGTATGAAGATCTTTATTTTTGGACACTTGTAGTCAGCAGATTTTCCTGTTAATAGTATTTATTTTTCTTGTATTATAAAACTTGTTCCTTTTCGTAAAGGCCATTTGCTAGGTTGACTTTTTTCAGTACTTTGAGTTTGGTAGTCAAACTTTCTTTTTACTTAAAAAAAAAAAAAAATTCAAAAATAATGTAACAAGTTTGGTTTATAATTTTGAACACTTATGAATAACTGTCCAAAAACATACAAATATGAATTACTTGGCTGTACATACAACAAAATGTACATAGAAAACAGAATAAATGTAAAAGATCATTCCCTGAAGTCTGAATTTATTTAATGCAACTCTACATAAATCTATACAATGCTGTATCATGAGCCCATTAACGCTTTCCTCCATGAATCTGAGGAATGGCTTCTCGGACCTGAAGATTGCTTTTTAATAACTGGCAATTAAAAATGCCCCAAACTATTATACGAAAACACATTACACGGCAATCTAGAGAGTTCAAGCGCGTCTATGGTTTTTCTCAGCCGAAGTTCGTGTGGAACGCCTCGTATTTTGTATCAGATATTAATGATGGTCATGACAAATTAGCAGTTGTGTAGAAAATCCGTTGGATTAAAGAGGGTTTAACCAACAATTACATCCCCTGCGCTGAGGCCTCTCTCTAAATCTTCAACATGTCACCCTTGAGAAAACAGTCCATTCTGAGCCAAAATGGAGTTAACCATTGACCTCTAGTGGCAGTCAGCGGATCGCTGAACCGGTAAATGAGAAAAAGCTGATGAAAAACTGTTCATCTGAAAAGTGACATGAATTCAGGGCAAAAAGACAAAAGCGCATTTCCATTTCATAAAACGGCAGGATTAGGTGACTTTAAAAATGTATCTAATGTAACAATCCTACACAAGCTGTCTTTAGCTAACAATGCAACATAGTTTTATTTGTCAACATTAGCCAAACACATTAATTAACCAACAATGAACAATACAGATTTATTAATATTAGTCAACACGCGCAAATAAATAATAATGTACTTTGAGCAACTGAAGTATTACAGGCGACCAATAAATGCTTTCAAAACAATGTGCTGCTCATCGTTAGCTAATGCATCTGCTAATGTTTTACAGTAGAAGTTTGTAGGTGACTAAGGTAGAGAACGGACCGTTTGCTGGTGTTTTCCGGTCGCTAGCGTCTCTGTGGTTCAGGACAGGTCTTTGGCCGAAAGCGGTGACCTTCCCTGCAGACACCTTTGATCTGACTGATGGGGCCTCTCTGGACAACCTGCTCCTACGCATCCAGACCCCGAGCAACCCCCAAACAGACGGAGAAATTCATTAACCCTGTAGCCTCCCGCCTCGTCCCTACTGCTTAACGGCTGATTTATGAGCGTGCCCCCCCACGCATCCTCCGATCGGCCAAACACGCATGTGTGACCCAAGATGGATTGTACCGAAGCTTTCTGAAAAATGTTGTAAGACAGGCTATGTTTTTCAAAGGCAGGTTCACTGGACTAGCCGTCAGGGTTTAAGTGGAGAGGGTTATAGCCATTAATTATGTGATGAGCCTTTGTAGACTTTAATAATCCTAGCCGGGAGAATTAAGAGTTAGAAAGAACAGGAGAAAAATGTATCGGCTCATACTGAAAGACATCAGAAGTTAAAAGCAATAGCTTTCTTTTGTTAGTAGGACTGTAGGATTAGTCACTTTTATTTTCATACCGCTTTATATAGTATGGAGCGTGTGTATATTGAGGGCTACGGCAAATAACAGAATTAAATATTAAAATGTGATTTTTTTGCCTTCTAGTTACTTATTTTGAAAATGTTTATTATTCTGCATAAACATGTCATATATATATATATATATTTAGAAATAATTAAATTTCAAATAAATTCATGTGAATATTCTGGATTGGAAAAGGGGCCAGTAAACCATAGATTAACAAAAAGATACAGAGGGAAGTTGGAGTAATGATAAACTACGGCCCTACTCAACCCAGAATCTGAAAAGAAAACAAATCATTGTCAGAGGCCTGAATGAGCAAAGAGAAATAGAAAGAACAAGAGCATTCCAAAGGGGAGAAAAAACGAGAGGGGGATTACTTTATTAAGATGTAGTGAAATGCGGCTGACTCGTGACGGATGACTAGTTCAAAAAGGAAGGGTTCGAGAGGCAAATCTGTCTGCCGCAAGCTGCTTTGAAACGCTGGCCTGGGCCAAACTGACCAGAGCGCCAGGACGAACGAACACAGCGCTAATACGATTCTCAGGTCATTTCCTCATTCTGTATCTCTCTGGTTAGCGAGGAGTCGAAAACTGGATAGATACGTTTGCATCCAGAGTTACGAAGTAGAACTTATGGAATATTGCATAAACATTTGCAAATAAAGCATGGTGCCTTTTCCATCCAGTGAGCTAAAAAAAATGTTAATGGCTACTTCCTGATTCATATGCGCTAAATAGTAGAAAAAAGTAGAAGGCACTGTATATAAATAAATGATGAGCTTTAGTATAGAATGCAGCGTTAATTATAACAATGCAATTGTGACGAGACTTCGCTCAAGCATTTTAGATGAAAACTAGTATTTCAGATGCTGTGCAACGAGTTCGGTCTATTTATGCTGCCCCTTGTCTTTTTAAAGCGCATTAAGAAATTCACTCGATAAAAGTGTTTCCATCATAGCTGATGCACCATTCTTACAGGACAACAGAAGTATCCTACTCGAGCGCTTATGCACATTATTTACATTTAAGCGCATCTTGGCATTTCCACATGCAATATCCCAAAACGTCCGTAAACAGATGACTGGAAACATAGCTAGCGAGTGAAGCAGGGAAAGCAAATGAAGTCAAGCCTTCATCAGATAGCGTTTTCTGGTTCATGTAAAGATGTCTGGTGTATCAGCAGAGACATGCATCACGCCGTTGACGTACAGCATCTGTGTTCAACGCTGGATTCACAGCCCAGAGGCTTTCAGCACCCAGACCGGGTCTGGAGCGAAGGACCTGGAGTGTTGAGAGGGTAAGAAACAGCGTGAAGGCCAGAAGATATCAGCTCTACATCAAACTTCACTGCGAGTTTAGAGGTTAAAGCACCCTTCACACCAGTAACGATAACACTGTTAGAGTATACAGTCTTCTATTATTCCAGCTTGCCCGTGGAAATGCTTGAGCTCTTTGAGACGTAACCTGATTGGCCAAAAGCGATCCCACGTTTTTCGATTATTACAAAGACATCTCAAACAATAGAGGAGGACTGCTACAAAACATCATCAGGTCCTGATAAAGATGAGAATTTATTGCGCTCGGGCTTTCATCCCTTCTTCCACAATCACAGTGAAGCAACAGAGTCCATCGATCAAGACTTCAATCCTGGATGCTCTCACTGAATGAAGCCCAATGATTTATTAGGACAGCCTTGTGAGACTGATGAACAGCCACGGCATGGTTAAAATCATGGGCCCGGAGATAACCAAGGGTAAAATCATGGCATTGATGTAAAATGCACTCATATCAGATCGTAATGCATGTCAGAACATCTCCATCTGTCCTTGTCATGGGAAGGCTGGATTGTACAGTGGGGGTTTGGGAGCCTAATCTGAAACTAGGACTGGAAAATAACTTCCAGCTGTCTAATCATTAGGACTGATAAGGCACCCAATTCCCTGCGTCTGTGGGAAAAGGTAAGAGTCCCGCTGGATGGTCTGGTCTGGTCTGGTCTGCTCCACCCAGCTACAGCTCCTTCACCTGCATTTTTTCCTCCATATGGAAAATATTGAGTGTCGTGGAGAGCAGGAGTGTGTTATGCAGAGGGTCTGTGCCGTCTCAGGGTCTGTCTTTCTCATTATTTGTTGACAGCATGTAAATGTGTCCGTCAAGCTAAAACCTTCAAAGGTTATTGAAGTTGCACTGGATTGATGACGCTTCATGCCCTACGCTGAGACTCCTAAACAGCAGTATGATGACTTTTGACTTTTGTGCTCAGTCTGGCCTTCCATTAATTACCAATGGTTTGGACAGGGTCTTACTACACTGAAGGACCGAGGCTCTTCATGTCTGTCAGTGGAAACCAAAAGGAACAAATGATCTCCACGTCATAGACATCGACACAGACGAGGAGCGTTTCACCCAATTTACATTTGTACGTAGCGTGTCTTAAGTTACACAAAGCCGCATTAAAGAGAACAGAAACTGAAGATAAAGAGACAAGGAAAGCAGAATTGTGTCGTATGATGACAAAGAAAGATCCCTGGGATTTCACGTACACAAGGAAGAAACTTTAGTAAAGAACACAAGCACCTCCGGGTTCACGGACACGGCTCAAGGCTGATCCCAGACTGTCAGACTGAAATGCATGTTTGAGCTTTCTCTACTGAAAATATCCTGCTTTGACATATCTTAAAATATGTTCTGTCTCAAGATGCACATATCTAACGTTGTCTTGCTGCTTGAATATCTTAATTAAACTAAGGCCTAGCCCTGGCCATGAAGTTTAGTTATGAAACTCAAACATGTAGAGTTGTCTGCTCTAATGATTTCTTAACAGTTAACCCAATGTACAGAACGCAGCCTCTATAAAAATGAAAGAGGGATTAGAAACATGTTTCCAGAAGATCTGCTGATCAGGGATGATTGATATCATTCAGTGCAGCTTCAACACACTTCCCTCGAAGCTTCTATTGAGTCTGAAGACATTGATTACTTTGGTTCAGCTGTGTTTAATTATAAAGTCTGCAGGACAGTGACAGTACCCATAGAGACTGCCATTAAATCACCATCATACCTTATCATGTTTATCAAGTTAATGATAAACCTCTATTGCAGTTACCATTAATAATGAAGACTAGTTACTTCTACAGCGTTGTTACTCTTAGTTATAGGGCTCAAATACTTAATTGTTGGACATTGCACTATAAAAATGACTGCAAGTTTCACAACATAAAACCTCTGAGGTTTCTGATACAATCTAATGACTATTTCTCTTAGCAGCATGGAGACCTGTTAATTAAACACTGATTAAGTTATATCAATAAAAAGGTACACATCATTTTAAACACATTTAAAAGCAACTCATACACAAACTAAGCAGATCCAACACAATCACTGGAGGCTGGAGTCGTCCAACTTAGCTCTTGCCAAAACTATGTTTACGACGTCACGGTCTATACCGCTCGATGAATCTCTTGTGTGTGTTTGCACCGATGAAAACATGCCGAGATCATCACGCTGGTGACTGTCGATCAGACGCGAGTGATCAGCTGTGTTCAGAGCTGCTGTGGGAGTAGATCTCAATATATTGCGCTCATCCTCTTCTTCTCTGGAGGATTCGGTCAAATCCACCAACAACTGCTGAGAACGTTCAAGAAACAGCTGAACACGCACCTCTTCTGCAGGCACTCAACCGCTCCAACACCTTAAAACTATACACTTACACACTCCCATTTACAAGAAATACGTAACTTCTCTGCATTTTACCTTCGCTTCCTAATCATGAGATATTGTCGGACCTTCGACGAACTGCTTCTGTTCCTCTTTTGGAAGTTACTTTGGATAAAAGCATCAGCTGAATGCATGAATGTAAAAGTAAACTACACTGCTAATGGATAGAACCTTACTGTAAAGTGTTACGGTCTTAACTAAAATCTCTAATCAGTATTTTGGCGTATGAGCACATGTCCATTTAGAGTCTATTTTTCCTGTTTTGATTCTCATGTAAATTAAAGGACAAACAGCCCATCTGTAGTAATTCTTATAGGAGCAGTGTCCCAGAAATCCCTTTATTTTCAGGAGAGACCTTCAGCTAAAAAAAATAAATAAATAAACAAATCAGGGTGCTAACCAAGGCTATCTGCTGAAATCAATACAGGCGTATCCCTCGACACTCGGCCAGCTGTTCTTTGAGGAGTATCGATCTTCCTAAATGCAGGGGTCTGGAAGCCTCTTCCTCTGGTGGGAACGAGCGTCTCTGGGCCGCGGCACGTCGAGCGAGACAGCGAGGAACCTGGGAAGAGGCCGATGTGTGACTTGATGTTATCGATGAAAGCGGCTCCGGCTACAGACCCGCCGCAGCGAGGGCCTCTCTCTAGGATGCCAACACTCAATATCTCGCCGCAGGTCTGCCCTCTCCATCCATACCGCTTAATGTCTCGCTGTTGTCGTTGTGCGTCTTAGGCCCTCTGGACTCCGGAAAGTGCATGCTGCCACTTTTCTTCACTGGCAGTGCCATCAAAAGATGGACTGCATGCTTGATCTCAAACCGCAGCGAAAATGACAAACGAACACATATAAAAATAAAAAATCATGCATTTTTACAAGAGATGGGCTGATCTTTTTAACCGCTCAACACGGTGGCTTTAGAAAATAAACTCTTGCTGTATTTGCTCTAAAACACACACACACACACACACACACACACACACACACACGTTTAGGATTGGAGTAATGGTTTTATAACCCTAGATCTGCTTTATTATAAAAACCACCAATTACCAATGGTTACCAACCAGTCCACCAACAGACAAGTAACTTATTCTACTAACCCTAACCCTCTACTAATAATCCTAGTTATTTGTAGTTATTATAAATGTCTAAACTGCACCACCGATGTAAAGTGTAACCAGTTAACAATAACTGTAAGTGTAACTAGTTGATAATAAACTGGTTTTAGGTTGGTAGGAATTTATTCTATAGTCCTGTTCTGCATGTTACAGTGATTAAAATAACTATTACTGTTAATTATAATAATAACCATGTTACTTAAACATTATGTACATTATTCTACATTGCTTGCTTCACATATAGACTTAAGTCTAGATATTTTAGTGTGCTTAGTAGTGTAGAACTCTGGAAGTCTTTGACTATCAGCAGCTCTCTGGATCCTCACACTTTTCTAAATATTTGGATGATTCTGAGTAAATGTTGAGTAAAGATTTTCACTTTTACAGAGTAAAATTAGTAAAATTAAAATGAACTGTAAACAAGTATTTGATACTATATTAAGAAACATTGCGAGATAGTTTCAATAAAGACACTAAACTAATATTTATACGCTCTCATTCATCCAAAAAGCCCTGTAATCCAGATCCTTCATTTCTGATAAAGAGTTAATAAAAATGTTATATCAGCCATTTAAAGTTTTTAACTATCAGAGTGATCTGAAAAAAAGCTCATGTTGTGAGGTCTTCAGAAACACACACATCCTGACAGAGATGACAAAAACAAGCGCTCGGTCACGATGGATCCAGAGAAGCTCGTCACTGATTGGACGACAGCGATGAGGCTCAGCGGGCGTCTGCCAATCACAGCACTGCTCCCTCCATTCATGCATTTCAGCTTTTCTCTGAAGACGTCTCCTCATTACTGTTTTCTAGCACAGACCGTGCAAATGAACCGCTGGGATTAATTCTATATCTGTATGGTTTTGTGTTTTCTCTGTGTCTCTGGAGCAGACAGCAAGACACTGTAAAATCATCAGGATATTAAGTAAACTAGGTTTCATGAAGATAAATGTCCTACAATAAATATCAAAACTTTATTTTAATAACATGCATATGCATTGCTAAAGAAAAACTTTAAAGGTGATTTTCTCAATATTTTGATTTTTTTGCTACCTCAGATTCCAGATTCTCTAATAGTTGTATCTCATAACAAACCAGACATCACTGGAGAGATCATTTATTCAGATGAAAGTTATTTTCTTATTGAGGCTCATGACAGGTTTTGTAGTCAAGGGTCAATGCAAAGAAAAATATAGTAAAAATCCTAAGAATAGTTATAGTAACTATACCATATTCACACACACACACACACACCACACACACACACACACACACACCTCTGTTGGCTGTAGAAAGAGAACTTGGCCTCTTCTGCAGCAGTCAAGACAAATGAGATCGTGACAGCTTTCTCCTCTCTCTGCTGTCTCCATGGGAGGCTTATATGAAGTGTGTGTGTGAGTGTGTGTGTGTGTGTGTGTGTGTCATACTGTGTAAACTTGGGGCAAGAGATCCAGGCTTGGGGAAGATAAAGACCTCTCGCTAGAATGTAAACACTCTGTGAAGTGACGCTGGGGTCAGCGGCTGTCACACACACACACACACACACACACACACACACACACACACACACACACACACACACGCGGGTCAGGGTTAAGCAGCGTTCTCTTCAAGGGCTGCTTTCCCTCTTAACCCCTCGGAGGGCAGAGCGGTGTACTGCGGAGCTGGAATGAAGACGCGTCAGAGGTCAGCCTCAAACACACACACACACACACACACACACACACACACACACACACACTTACAGTGTGTCAGAAACATTTGAGAGTTAAGCCCAAAGTTCACAAGTATAAGTGACGTTGTGTTTGATGCTTGAAGTAAGTTTAGGGTTATGATAGAACTGTGTATGAATGATGGTCAGAGAAACCGTCTGAGACTGATGCCACTGATGACTGCAATATTATTATTATTATTATTATTATTATTATCAGGCTAATTAATATTACAGCTTATTTGTTCCATTGGACTTCTTTGCCTGTGTTTTATAGTGTTGCATCTTATAACAAATGACACGAATCATGTACATGCGAAGCAAGAATAAGAGATTTATTCCTCAATCAGTGTAGATAGCTTAAATTATAATCCGTGTGTTTACGTTGTTCAATGCCAAAAAATCCCATTCTTCTTGGTTATCCCATCCACAATTCCAACATTCACTGAACCGAAGGAGGACTCTGCCAGTGGTCAATGCTTTCCACAACGGCCATACTACAATACTAAAAATACTACAATACACACACCTTAACCTTAACTCAACCACTGAAGAACCTTTACAGAGAGATATTAAGATCTCTCCGTGGCCTTCAGAATGTCCTCCACACACACACACACACACACACACACAATGACACACACACACACACACACACACACACACACACACACACACACACACACACACACACACACACACAATGACACACACACACACACACACACACACACACACACACACACACACACACACACACACACACACACACACAATGACACACACACAATGACACACACACACACAACACACACACACACACACACACACACACACAACACACACACACACACAATGACACACACACACACACACACACACACACACACACACACACACACACACACACACACACACACACACACACATGACACACACACACACACACACACACACACACATGACACACACATGACACACACACACACACAACACACACACACACACACACACACACACAATGACACACACACACACACAAAATGACACACACACACACACACACACAAAATGACACACACACACTGTCTGCTAGGTTCTTACCAATTCCCAAAAAAAGATGAGTAAAAATTTAAATGAGTAAAAAGTTTTTTAAATGCATGTCAAGTCGTTTCTTACTGATGTTACATCACGCTCACTATCACGAGATTCATCTCACACACGGTCAGTGTTTCCTGTTCCTCGGGCGTAAAGGACGTCTAGCAGATCACACTATCAAGTCTATGCCTCCAAAAAAAAAAAAAATCATTTTAGTTTAACATTTAAAGGGGTGTATTTGTGATTAAAATGATAGCACGTGTGTATTTTGTAGTTTGTGATTCTGTACCTGGTTAAATAAATAATGAGTGACGGACACAGAAATCAACAGCTTTTCTTCCACGTGTCATTTCTACCGAGTTCATCTCTTCGGGGATGGTTTACACAATCACACGCTTATCTCGCGGCGTCTGAGATTGATGAAAGCACAGGTGGATGGTCAGCACTTATGTTTGAAAAATCCTTTCTGTTGGTTTAGTCTGCCTATGAAGATCAGCTGCGTGTGCACATCCAGAAGATCTTTGATGTGTGTAAGACGCAGCGATCCTGTTATTTCTAGATAAGAAAAGGCGACATTAACCGCTCTGTTGGCCAGTGCCTTGCTTGGGGATATTTGTACGAGCGCTTTTGTTTGACTTCACGTCACAGATTGTTTATGAAGTATCTCTGCACTAATACGCTTCACATTTTTCAATTGCGTACGATTAAGTCCCAGAAATGAACCCGTCCCCATTCACTCGTCCTGCAGAGTGCAAATAAATCTCAGGCGTCAGTCGGACTCGATCTAACCGCTCCGTCTTCAGCCGCGGACACGTTCATCACGGTAATATACACACGGCCTCTTGAGTAGAGAGAGGCGTTTATACTCTTGTGATCAAAGTGCTTAAGTGGTGCATAACAACATCTATTCTGCTCCTCGTCTCTCTGGGTCCTAAAGGCTCCGATCTCCAGGGAGATGCTTCTGTGCATCTCATACAACACTCTCAGCAAGCACTTCAAGCAGCTTCTGATCAACGGCCTGAAATATGACAGCGGTCGAACGGACGCAACTACGAGCGGCTCTCAGGCCATCTTTGTTATCTGACTCCATGGACAGTAAGTAGATCCTCGGGGCAAAAATAACAGCATCTGCATTTTGTCAGACTTATCAGCGCTTGCGCCGCTCGGACTTCAGGATCCGACGACACTATTTTGGTCTCCAGCCTCGCAGTCGTCTTCATACGAGCAAACGCCGACGGGAGCCAATCATTTAAAAGCTAATCGCCATTTTAAAAAAAAGTCAAAGAATCATATTCTATTTTTTAATCTCAAGTGAATAAAGTGGCACCTTATTTCTTTATTAAGGACGGAGTACACCCGTTCACATGTTCTTGTGAAGTGTTTGAATTATTTTTACACGGTGTTATTTTATTTTTATATGCAGTTGATTCGTTTGAGACTGTGTTCATGATAACAGACTAAAGAACATCGTTTTATCGTTATTAGAATCATAATGTGTTTTTAACTGTTATTGTTGGCAAAACTGAAAAAAATACAATATTGTGTCATGTTTATGCTTATAATTGGATAAACAAAAATGATTAATCGCATAGAAAAAAGGTTTTATGTACATAATATATGTCTGTGCACTCATACAGTATATATTTTGTATTTAATATATATAATTTTTCTTTAATACATATTAAATATATACACAGAACAAACTTTTATTTTGGATGTGATTAATCATTACTCGTGATGTTTCTTATTTATCACTTAACTTTCGCCCCTTGTGTTGAATTTCTGTTATATTCTAGCTGCATTTTAAATAGCATACTCTCTGTATATGTTTTTATTTGTTTCTTTAGTAAGTGACCATCTCAGCTTCAACAAGTACAGTAATAGAAATACGGCGCAGTCTAAAGACCATCCGTTCATCTGGAGCGGGTTCACAACAGGTGCGACCGAGTCAAAGCTAATAAAAGTCTGCCCCGTGTGCAACAGATATCAATCCAGGGCACAAAACATGGAAAAACATTAGCTGAGTTTCAGTACGACAAGGTGAAAAATGGAGTCTCACACCAACCTCTGATCGTTCCACTCCAGCGGACTATTGATCCTGCGCTGAGACGAGGAGAAGACAGGGACGTCTCCAGAGAGCTGGTGGCACTTTAACTGGCCCTCTGTCGTCCCAACAGTGTGAGGAGACCGGCCAGACCTGACTAAACTGAGACAATAGCCAGTGATGGACGGACGCGTGTCCCAGGACAACTTTCACTTAGGCTGGAGATCCTGCTTCACTGGATCCGGTCCCAGAGCTTCACGTACAGGTCTTCTGCGGCGAGGTGGTGTGGACGAGGGCACTCAAGCACAGGGACCTGGAAGTCAGCAGCACATCGGAAATCAATATACAGGACAGCTTTTATTAACGATGGCAGCTGCAAGCGTGTCCCCTTCAGCTTCCAGTGGAGCATGTCCTGAGGAGCCACTCTCGTCTCGGTTCTACACTCTCAAAGCGGCGTACTCCTGACAGCGAGCTTCAAAACTAGAACTAAGACACTTCAAACTAGAGCCTGATGAACACCTCAGATCTAAACATCGGTGCTGTGTTGATAGTATCGTGTATCGATGACTGTGATTGATGCCACAGACAATAGCAAGATTATTATCATCATCATCTTCCGCATGTTTGCTAATTATAACCAATCACAGACTATTTTGTGGGGTTTATGAACACAGTGGCCAATCAGAGGCGTTTAGATGAGTCACCGCTGAAGCAGTTGATTTCATGAATTCAGATCTCACGGATTCTCTCATCGTAAACAATGAAATGCAGGTGTGACGTATAAGACTGATTCATCATTCAGTGTAGATAGTAGGCCCGTCGCAATAATCAATAGATCAACATATCGAACAATATATGTACATGACCCCAAAACGTTTCGGTGATGTAATATATTGGCCATTACATTTACATCTTTGGTAACGTAATGTTTTCTGTAGCTGCTTTGAGTAAATGTAAGCATATAATTAGTAATACAGTGTCTGTATTAAACGGTTATCATAATAAATGCAAATTCAGTCTAACTGAGATTTTAGCCGCATGTCGGAGTTGGTTCACTTTCCAGCAAAGAAACAAAGTAATTAAACAATTAAATAAGTTAGTATTTAAGACAATCGAGCATGTTGCCCAACACTAACTTCTATTAGTGTTTTGGGGCTAATTGGCCGCCCAGTAGACAGTCATTGGTCCCATTGAAACACACGGCAGATCAGTCCAGAAGAACTAGAGTCCATGTGACAGGCCGCTGGAAGGAAGAAATCAAGATGTGTCCAGACAATGCGGGTCAGATGCCGTTAATGGTTGAACAGCCACAACACACAGGAGGGACAATTAGTTTGCCTCATTATCAGTGGAGTCTCATTATCAGAGCGAACAGGAGCTTAGACTGCTGGAGATCGATGAGGAAGGTCAGTGTATCATCAACAAAAGGCAAAAGTGCTGCAGAGATAAAAGGGATCTTTCCACGGTCTTATCCTGCTGCCACGCTTGGAATTTGTCTGACCGAAATTCCTTTCATGAGACACAATTGTGAATGTTCCTCAAGTGTCTGTGTGTAAGAAGCTGATTTATCTACACAACTCTCCTCGCTCTCACTACGTCGTCTCCTGATGCATGATCATAAGAGAAATCTAAACCAGCCTAGTTTCAACATATCCTGAAACATCATTCATTCTGCAGCCGAGTCATTTTAGTTCTGATTGTATAGCTACCATTGTATTTATCCCACAGCTGAGATGAGCACAAAATAATCTGTTAAAAAGTCAATTTACTTTCATGCAAGTGCAAGCAATTCTACTGAATGTGCATTTGTAGAGTTTTTCAAATATCGCTAATTACTCGGCAACAATATACGTATTAATAATGAAATATTAACATTTTAACTCCTTGGTTTAATGATATTTCATCATTATTTATTTAAAGAAATACTTGAATAACACACAACAGTATGAACTGTAGCACGTTATCCAAGCTGATATATTTTAAACTAAATGGCAACTTCATTAAAAACATATTTGTAGTTACAAACATGCATAAACGTGACATACATGCATTTTGGTTTTCCACAAATATTAGTCATTCAGCACGCTCTTTAACTGCATTTTAAAAGACAGAGGTAACTGATAAATTACGTATAAAGATGTACTGAAGTCTACTTTAGTGGGTTCAACTAATTGGATTTAATATAAACTGCAATAGATTTCATTTAAGCGCGCCACAACCGAGGAAATAATCTTCACAAAATAAATACTAAAATATGATTGTGTAGCTCTTTCTTTATATCAAGGTCATTTCAAACATGCATATATATATACACATTTCAATAATTGAATTAAAACATAAAATGCATTTGAAAACACCCACAATACAACTTCCAGTAACTGTTTATTCTGAATGTCCACTTCAGACACTAACTACTTCAACTAACTGTAAGTAACTCTGTAACTACATGTCAACTATCAGTCATGAGAGTATTAGTAGACTATTAGAGTCCACACCGTACTACATACTGACTATCAGAAACTTTACAAGTATATTCTACTGACCCTAAACCTGCCCTGAAAGTCTACTCTGAGAGTTATAGTATAAACATAATTTGGTTTAAATTGTAAAACAATTACGATCATAATCGCAGCCCTAGTGGACATGTAGTTGCAAAGTGACTAGAATTTCTAAAGTGGACTATTAAAATAAAGTGCAAGCTAACTTTCCTGTAGTTGAAGGAACCCCAATCAATATTAAACGATATACACTTTTTAACGAAGTTTAGTGGTAGTAGTGATAACTCTTGTACAGCATTTGGGTCAACATGGATTAACAAGAGCGCTAGCCTTCATCTCGTGCTCACTGCCTTCCTCATGTCATTAATCTCCACCCTCTTCCCACACACACACACACACACACACACACTCATCAGACAGTCTGCATGGCACCAGACAGCAGCGAGCAGTCGAAGGGGATGTGTGAGAGCCCCCTGCTGCCAAGAGGCGGGCAGAAGGAGGAAACAAACCCCTGCTAATGGAGACATAACATGCTCACCGGAGCAGAAACTCAAACAAACGATTAATGGGCAATGGACCCTCTGCTCCCGCTCCTCTTCGCCATCTCTCTCTCTCTCTCTCTCTCTCTCTCTCGTTCTGACCGCCATCTCCAAGAGCGTCGCCGGAGATCCAAGAGCATGTGAGCCGAACGCATTCGAAAACGAACACAGCGAAGCACAAAGCACTCAACAAATACTTCAACGCAGACACTTCTAGTTAGCCTCGGAGCTCCTCTGCAGCGATGAAGGAGAGCGGCGTCTGATCTTCTGAAGAGAGACGTCAGACGCTGCTGTCTGCGCGGGGCTTTAAGATAAAAGAGGCGATCTATACGCAGTCTCACAAATCCCTCGTGAATCTCCAAGTCTCTCAGATGGAAGATGTGACCTAATGAAGCAACAATAGGATTTGAGCCGAGGTTATTAGGCCAGAGCTCAAGCCCCAGGCCCCCGTCAGGAGCAGGGCCCTACTGAAGCTCATCAGAAGCGGATCTGAGATCAGCGGCGCTCCTGACACCGACGAGCAGAGGGTTCGGCTGGAGATCTCAGATCAGCAGCTCGGGGCAGGTTCACCCAGAGTACACCACACACAGAACTACACCGCCTCCCATTACATCATCGCTACGCTCGACCTGCGTTCTGCTAGCACGGCTTCGTTCATCGGATGTGCTGAATTTACAGACAAGGTTTCCATAATCCATGAATTCGACTTGATCAGAAGGCCCCTGTTTTTAACGATCACCTTCAACACGTGTGAAGATATCTCCTCAGATAACTCATGACGCATCGCTGAGGCTCAAACCCGGCGCTAGCAATGCTAACATCATGGGTTTGATTTCCACATGAACCGATAAAACGTGTACCTTGACTGTAAGACCCTATGAAATCAACTTTATTCTTTTCCCAAATTCCATTTTTTTACTTTACAAATTCCAGTTTTCTCTTTTTTTAGTTTACAGTCTAACTTCCTTGTTGCCAGATTCAGTTCAAGCTTGTCTAAGTCTATGAATGCCTAAAACAACATACAATTAAAGCGTATTTGTGCAATCATTTTAAATTCGTTTTCCCCCACCTCAGAAATTCTGGATCTTTATCTGGTTGTCAGTTGTTAATTTAATTTATATTCTATTTAAATGAAAATTAAGCAGACTTTATTCTTGCCGAACAAAGTTACTATCAAAAATACGACGCGATTAATCCTAAACACAATAAAAATGTTAACAATTTTAGCAATACTTAAATACATTAAACTGAACATATAGAAATGTGTCAAAGTTAAACCAAACATTTATTTTACGATGAATACAATAGTAAAGTGACTCTCAGAGCAGATTGAGATGTTTGTGTATTTCTATTCTGATTTAGTTCTCTGAATTCACTTCAGTATGCGTACGATAAACGAAGCTTCTGCGCCATTCATCCCACCGAGACACGAACCATTCATAATTAATCTTTCTGCTTAATATTCAGATACTAGTCCGTGTCACGACAGTCAATATAAAAATTCGTTATGATATTCGCCGTTATACAGTAATACTGTATTCCGCGATCCCGCCCGTGTTTTTTTACCGCATCGCCCTACCCTGAATATTGCCTTCAAGTGTCTGTCAAACGCGTGCAGGTGAATCTAATAAGATGAAAGACGTTTCGGTGGAACGCCGGCCATCGAAAGGCAGAATGGCTGCGGTGGAAGCGGAGTAATTGTTCTCCGGGGGCCGCCGATCCGGTAGCTGAAGGAGACAGCCTCACGCTCATGTGTTTTGATTAGCAGGTAATGATCTTTGATGTAATGCGCTGACTGGGAAAGTGCGGCTCCGATAGAATTCCGGTAGATGCTCGGTCGACCTGGAGCCAGTGTCAGCTCTCATTAGGGCCGTCGTCTCCGTGACCTCCCCTGCGCTCAAGCGGGGCCCCTCCTCTCAGCTGGAGGGCCCCGCGTAATGATATCAATAGCAGCAGGGGTGCAATGAATACAAATCCGCGTGCGGAATGTTTGGACAAGAATCCTCTCGCGAGCCCCACACCAGCGAGGCTCCGTCCCCCTCCTGGACACAAAGGGCAGATTCAGTGCTGATCCGTGCGGTCAGTCGGTGGACACGAAGACAAACTCCCTCCAGCGGCGGGTCCGCTCCAGAACTAGCCGCCGATAACACATTTCTACTGTACCTCTGTCTGTAAACCACTGACTTTATTTAGAGGAAAACCTGATTGTTTCAGACAAGTGGAAAGAAAACACCCTCAAGACACCGTTAAGTGTTTCTAAAGTTCGCATTTTCTCTGTGTATCATTAGATTTCAGTTACTTCAGTAGTAATTACACACACACACACACACACACACACACACACACACACACACACAAAACTTTACATTTTTACCCCTGAAGGACTCGTTCATATATAATTCACTTGATAATATATCTCATTTTATTCCCCCCAAAAACGGTCAAAATGCATTGTTTTCTGTCTGTTTTTCCCTCTGTAAAAACTTTTGACTCCAGTGTTTAGAGTTTTGTTCTAGAAAAGTATGCAAATGAGCTCATATTTCATTAAACCCTAAATAATAAATAATGCATATTTAAACTTAATATTTTAGAAAACTTGTAATACAAAAAATGTTTGCAATTATCAATGTAATCAATCACCTAGGCAGGTAAGGTGATAAGTATTAGTTCATTTCTTAGCCCTATTCACCAGCAGTGTCTCGCCGTAAAGCTGCGGATGTTATCATTTATTTTAACGGAGCCGGTCACCTGTCATGCTGATGAATCAGATCAGCTGCAGTTAACAGCAGGCTTCAGTATCTGTAGCAAGCAGCAAGGCGTTCATCCAGGTCATTAAAAGACGTTTTGACTCTCTCCGTCCAAAACCAACCCTGAAGGTCCTGTCATCCTGAAAACTACAGACTAGCAAAGAAGAGATTGGTTTCAGGTACTCGTGTCTTCACTGAGTGAAAGAGTCCTGAAGAGTTGTCTGACTCATTACTGAATTTCAAATTCAGCAAAGCGTTTCATTACATAAATATGATCTTTCATTATTTACATTATCAGTCAGCTTCAGAACACATTCACTAAAATCCCTACTATTTATTATATTTAGCTAGTGTTATACGGTTAACGCTTAATTACAACAATTACATCTAAAATAACACAATAAATGCATTAAATCAATCTTACCCTTGGGGATCAAAGACAAGTCTGATTCTATCCTGATTTAAAATGTAAAGTTTTGTCTTAAAAACAAAGCGAGAAAATCCTTCAGAAGACTTTTTGGAAATACTAAATATTCCAAGCTTTTCTTTTTTGAGAATGTTTTGTTCAGGAACCCTAGCATTACAGCATGAACTGATTTAAACAACTTTGCAGTTCAAGTAGAACAGAAAATGACAAAAAAAAAAAGACATAATTCGACCTAATAAAAGATCAGAATCTGAAAAAAACAGCAGACGTGCTTAACGTAAATGTAAAGTCAGTCTCTGACAGCAGGTGGCACTTTTAAAAAAGCAGCAGGTCACAAAAAAAGTAAATAAATCCTTTCTGGTAATATGGTGATACATAATCCGAACTAAAATGACAAACTAATTAAGAGAACTCTACGGTTACAGCGTTTTAAAACATGCCGATCATCATTTCAGTACTTATTTACCAGACGGGTTATTTACTGTAGAACACTCCCGGTCAACCATCTGAAATGCCTCTGTTTTCCTAAATTTGTACAGAAAAGTCTCAGTTGAACCGTGTGTACTCCCTGTCACCAACATAACACAAGTCCTGTGTGAGAGCGAGCGTGCCGGAGCTTTGATTTCCGCCTCTGGTATTGACACAGCCGTTCAGAAAGCAGCCAGAGATTCCGGTAACAAAAGCATGTTCATGGTCCTGCTAAAATGACCCCCAATTAAAGAGCAATGGTAAAGGGCCACACATCTCTGCATCCATATTACCAGCAGCAGAAACATCATAAAACGTGTCACTACTAGACCTGTTTACACTCAGCAGAGCGGAGGCTAGCTGTCCCTAAATAAGTTATTCCTTTTCAGTGCTGTTTTTGGAAGAATGTCTAATGGTTTCAGCTGAAAGCCTCATTTATACACGTCTCTGTGAGTGTGTGTATATATATGTTTCTACACATATTTGAAAATCTTCTTTAAGGAAAAAAAAACCAACACCAAAACAGAGACATAATGATTTAAGTAATCTTTGTTTCTGTCATCATCTACTCACCCTTGAGTTCCTCCAAACCTGTTTGATCTTCTTTGTTGTGCCACAGAATAAGATGGTTTGAAGAAAGTCTGTAAGCAGGCTGTTTTTGGTCACCATTTCCTACCAAGAAAGTCAATGTTGACCAAAACAGCCTGATTACGAACTTTCTTCAAAATATCTTCCTTTGTGTTTCGGACAAACAAAGACATTCATAGTCTTTTGGAATTACTGGAGATGAGTAAATGATGACCACTTTCATATTTGGGTGAACTGTTCCTTTAAAGATGCGGGGATGAAAACTTTTGAACAAAATTATTTTTCTCGCCATTTTCCTTATTTTGCCTAAATATCATATTTTTTCCATTTAGTACTGCCCTTCAGAAGCTACAGGAAATGCACGTTTCCCAGAAGAGAAAAAACATTTATTTACCCTGAAGTTTTCACCTCCCACGTCTTAATACACTTTTCTTCATATGTGTGTGTGTTTTTCTACACATGCATATATTTTACCTTAAGGAAAGAGTCTTCTTTCTAAAAAAATGCATTTTGAGATTTAAAATGATTCCTGTTACAAAACCGAATAGAATCTGCAACTTCTGAAAGCAGGTGTGTTTTCTCTAAAGCGGTTTTCTCTAAATTTGATTTGTATATTTAATATATCTCCAGCAAACACAAGCTTTAGAAAGACAGCTGCCAAGACCCTTCAGAACGGCTGCGGCACATTACAAAAACTGCAACTCATAAATAAACCAACTGTCTGCTAAGTCATAATTACAGCCAAATACTTTATACTCTTCATCGAACACATTATTCATCAAAAAGTCTGCATTCATTACATTAAGCTTGTTTGTAGAGCGCCAATAAGAGCAGAATCATGTAATGTGTGTAACAAATGCGTTCTAGGATCATCAAAATCTCATTTACGAGTTCAACTCTTTACTTTTAAATCACTTTTTAATCAAATGAGATTTTAATACATGGAAAATTACACCCACGTTGTTGCTTGGTCCCAAAATGAAAAACTGAAGCCACAGTTTCGGGGTCGTTCGTCACGTTCCTGGGACAGCCCTTCGGTGACGGGACGAGGCTGCCATTAAAAACCAAGCGAGCTGCATGTAATCACTTTGGAACAGGGCTGCTGGATGTGAACGTCGCCTCCATCGCCCTCACACTCCTCCGACACACAGCTTTTTATACAAGTACAGCGCAAATGCATTAGCATGAATTAAACGTAGCCTCTTGACCCCCGCAGGAATAAAACATAAGAGGCGTGCTTCACCACTCCAAAAAACAACTAGAAAAAACACAGTTGCTAAACCTTGGTCGATTAAAGTCATCACGAGATCAAAATAGACATCTTATAGACCCTTTCAGAGTCAACATGGATGACTTTTTGTGGGCGGAGCCTATCTGGGGGCAAAAACTGAGCGCTTTCTCTTTAAATTCTGATAAAAAGAAAAACAACTAGTCGTTGTCCCTTTTTCCTTTGGCTTTATATCACCGACTTCTGGCTTTATCCCTCAAAACTGTTTGTTTTTAACAAATATATATATATACAAAAAAAGTTATTTGCTTTTATGAAACACTGATTTGAACTTTTACTGTATAACATTATTTAACACTAAATCCCTTTCACACACCTTCACATCATTCATCATTGGTTTTGATTGCTTCTGTTGTTCTCAAAAATCCTCTTTTGGATAAAAGTGTCTGCTCCAAGCCTAAATGTAAAAGAATGAGAGGCGGATATAAACTAGCGCTCCAAAAAGTAAGAATAATGTTATATAAAACACAATTCATCCTCAGTCAACTACATGGTGAATGTTATGTAGACCTATTGTTCAAATTGAATTCATGCAAAAATGTCTCTTATTCCACGGATCTTAGTGGTTTCCTGCGTTATGCATTAAGTGACGAAACCGTGACGTTTCTGTAGTGAATGATACGTCAGCGCAAGTTATTAGCTGCACAAAGAAATAAGGCTTTGAAACAATGGCCTGAAGACACTTAAAGATGCATAAACTGATACGCTACAGAACGTGGCACGGTGCCAACAGCAGCACTTCAGAGCGGCTCAAAGCGAAACCCAAAAACGCTGTAGAACAGTGTTATCAGCGACCCATTAGAGCCTTTGAAGTGGCTGGGGAAAGATTCTCATCCATTACGCTGCGGCCCAGAGTTTGGGTCCTGTCATGGAGAGAGCCGTCCGCAGAGGACGCCTGTTCTTCGTCTCCCATCATCCCCGACTCCGAGCTTCGGAGTAACTCGCTCCATCCTCGTTTCTGTCTGCTCCACGCCGGCCAGATTTGGAGCACGATAACTCACATCCTGACAGCGTTTGATGTCGGAGTGCCTCCAGAACTGGCCTTTTGTTGTACGGTGCCATACGTGCACTGTAATAAGTAAAGCCGGAGGAGCTAATGATCTGATGTGAGGCGTGTGTTGGATTCCTCCCAGCGCTCCTCCAGACCCACCGCACGGATCTCAGACTCAACGTTCGCCTGAGAAGCTGCGGTAACGGAAGGTTAACAATCAACGGCAACGCAGTTGGGCATGAGATCATCCTCTGGCTCGAGGAGCTGCGGGACGTCCGGTATCCCGAGAGGACGGCTGAAGGAGGAGCGAGGTCATGGACGTGCCTCTGGTGTTTCAGGAGTGTGGGCAGATGTGCTGCTGGCAGACGCTGGGATCCGTGCCCCCTGTACACACTCAGGGACGCTTGAAAAATTAAAGAGGATTAACTGTGAACGCCCTGGGAGGACGCTTTTACAGGTTTGGGACCTTTTACCGACCGAAGTGAGGAAGACGAGGCATTTAATCATGACGCATCGCGTGTTTCCTTCATCCTTCGAGTCGCTTCTCATATCTCCGTTTCACTGAACCCCAGGAGGACTTTCCGTCCATCTGCCATCCTGAGACCGTTTACAACCTCCCGCTTCCACGGGCCCTCAAGAATAACTCTACATTTGATCATCTAAAAAATAAAAATAAACAACTACAGCGCTCGACGTAAAGCATACGTGACCCTGGAGCACAACACTAGTCATAACTATAAATCATAGATTAATCATAAACCATCTATATAAATAAATCATCTTTCCGCTGGTGTCTGGATTCTTAGGAGAGGACAACATCTGCTTAAGATACAACTATTAGAAAATCTGGAATCTGAGTGAGCAAAAAAATATAAAATATCTTCATGAAACATGATCTTTATTTAATATCCCAATGATTTGACCCGTACTTTGTTTTGTTGTGTGTTTCTACAGATATTCCTGAGCTGCTGAACACAAATAGCGACCTCAAATTGATTTTATTTTCAGGTTTAAGAGGCATTTGAAACAAACGTAAAGAAATGTGATCTAATTTACATAAATGTCCATATTAGACATAACTAGTCAAACACGCGCCTTAAATAATTCCACACTGAGCCACACCGATGATGTCGCATCTTATAGTTCATTCAGACTTTTGTTATTTGGTCTCGGTCATCTTTAAAATAATTAACTCTTTGGCAAATCTTAAACTAGAAGCAAAAGGAACTGTAGTTTCACATTCAGAGACATTCACTGAAAAACCTGCATCAAATGTTCCTGTTTTTGTAGAAATGCAGTCAACTCTTCCACTTATTATAACTTGAACGTGCAAGGCTTCACACGGGTTTATCTTCATTCGTTATGATAATCATGAACACATTGTTTTGTAGCACAGACGCTTTCTCCATGTACTGAACTCTAAAGGTATTTTTCTTTTGAGGCTAATGAAGTCAAAGTCTCGCAGTTTGAGCGTTACGATAGACGTTCTGAGAAGGAGAAGTAGAGCCCGAGTCCTGCTATAGTTACGCAACAGCATGTGCTTCAAGAATACTGTTAAGATCTTGAATTGCGTAACTTTTTCTATGGTTCATGAATATTTAAAGCAGCGTAACAAATCTGTCAGCACCCATATCTAGTGCAGAGCACCCCACCAGGGGCCCGGGGCCCACCAGGAGCCTCCGGATGACTTACAATCATTTAAAATTAAGACAAAGCAATAAAAAAAACTCCAAAACTCTATTCACAAAGGCTTGGAAAATACACTACTTTATACACGGAGCGTATGGAGTACAAATAATACAAGCGTCATTTTTGGTGTAAAACAGGTTTGAAAGACACCATCCACATTTCTATAATGATATAATCCATTTTACTAGTTAATCTAAGCTCTAAAATTCATGAAACACATATTTAAAATAAAAAGAAATCGTGTAAATTCATTGGTTAAAAAGAGCATTCAGTTCCTAAAACTTTTCGATTGCTGAAACGGAATTATTTTAATTATAATTGTTCTGGAAAACACAAGCAATGCTAGGGACGCTGAATATTGTTCTGATATTTAGAGCTGATCTCGTCCACTTCTCACGACGTCATTAAAACACTGAATTATCTTCAGCCGCTCAGATACGACCCACTTCAGACGTCACCAGAACTACTGAATAAAATCAGACACAGATCTTCAAATATACAAAGAAAGCGTGCTATAACGAGCGCGTCCTCCACGGCTTTATGTATCTGGTGTTTTAACAGATTGTGTCAAAACTGCTTTATTAAATCAGTTCAAATCAGTGAAATCAGTTCAGATGAAGAAGTATCTGTTCAATCCAGTAAGACAGAAAGGTTTTTAGTTGTATTTCTCACGCCTCTTTGAATCGGAGCAATTTCTGCCTGGCCTGCCCTTCCTGTAACTGAGGGACTGAATCGGTGACCTCTGGTCATCTGTCCGGCGGTCAGCGGCCGGAGAACCGACCTCTGGTCTTTGAAGCGTCTGCCCTGGATGCAGAGGTAATAAGCCTCAACGGTTCAGCCTGGCCGCTCTCTCTCTCTCTCTCTCTGCTGTAGAGCACTAGGCTTCACTGAATCAGATTTCAGGAGGCCTTCAGCTAATGAGCGTAAGAGACTCTTGATATAGAGGGTGTGAAGCGTTTGATTCATACGCTGCTGGTCGGGGTTTGATCTGCTGTGATGGATGTGTTCTCCGGCGATTGGCCACAGGACTTCCTCTGGCGGGTCATGTCCTGTCTGCCCCTGTCCACCGAACACTTCCACAACATGTCCAGCGATGAACGCCGTGACGCAGGGTTCGGACACACTCATTAAAAGCAGGTTTACATTTCGAATTATGATATGGATTATTAAGCGTTTAATTATGAATCATTTGCGTTCTGCGTGTAGATGAGGACAGAGATACAAGAATAACCTCCAAAACTACTCATCATCAGCATTACGGTTATATCGGATAAATACAAAAATGCAAAAGGTATTCACAGCAGCCTGTCAAAATAAAAGTCTGCTTTGAGACTTTTGAGATTTAAACATGTATAAATCTGCTGCTGTATAATCTTTCTATTGTTTGTTAGAATAAGATGATGTTTGGCTGAGATCAAATCTGAGGGTGAAAAAAAACAACTTGAAACTTTAAAGTTAAAGTTAAAGTCAAAACGAAGTTCTTAGCAGTGCATTTTACAAATCAGAAATTAAGATGCACAATAATGATTGCAATAATAGTAATTTGTTGCCAAAATATATACATTTATTATTTTAATTTGATTAAAAGATAAATGAATGATAGAGAGCGTTAACTGTAAAAACCTAAATACAATTTCTGAGGAGAGAAGAAAAGCATTAGTGCTATCATTAAATAAGCTTTGTTTTTATGCATTAAAATAATGACATGTTTAAAAAGAATTTGGTCGCAATCAAACAGAAGCTGGGAAAAATATAAAACACTTCACAGGGCCCTCGACAGAATAATAAAGTGTGGCTAAAATTGCTAGGTTTCACAATTTGAATTAATTACCCTTGCTTTTTGATTATTAAAACTTAACTTAATCGTTTACAGAGCACAGATGAATTACAAAAAGAAGAGACTTTGTAAAAGAGCAGCTGCAGATGAAGTCAAACCAGCTTCTCTTTCCTGAGAGAGAGGCAGCTTTCTCCGAGACGTCTCAGAAGACAGCGATCACACTGACCCCCAGTGGTCACACACTCCTCCATCAACTACTAGTGAGGATCTTAACCGCTCAGTGACCTAGTTTAGTTTAGTTTAGTTTACTGTAATGTTTTCAAACAGCACCTAAAACCAGGAATAAAACCAATTAAATCTGCTCCTTTTCAGAGACAGTCTGATGAATCATAGCAACAAACCTTTATTAGTCATTTGTATTAAATGATTCATAATTTTTTTTCAATATGTAATACACATATTTATACATATTACTTAATATACAGCAGCAGCGCTGTAGTTTAATATAAACTTGATGTTTAACATGGTTACATTTATTTAAACGGTTTTGAATTGATTTACTGATTTATTAAAAATGATTGGCATAAAATATTAACTAGTTTCCACAGTGTGATATGATGATCACTTCTAAGAAATCTTTTTAGAATTATTATTCCTGTATAATAACTACATGGTCACGTAACGCATGGAATATTTCTCGTACCTAAGATGATGAAAATTAGCAAATAAATCTAATCCTAAAATCTTGACGCTGAAGGTTTATTGTTTGTTTGAGACATTTTAGACATTAAAGAAGGGAGAAAATAATAAAGACTTGGTGCAAAAGTTTACAAAAAATTACAAAATATTAATAAGTTTGTGAAACATGCACACGTATAAAAGTTCTCTTTTAATAATAAAATACAATAACAAGCTCAACTAGAGAGACGCAAAACAGAAAATATTAACAAACAGCGCGCTGTAAATGAGCGAGGAACACACACACACACACACACACACACACACGCTCAAACACACACACGCTCAAACACACACACGCTCAAACACACACACGCTCAAACACACACACACACACTCGACTTCAGAGGAAGAAACACTACACAGGTCACACACACGCTCAAACACACACACACGCTCAAACACACACACACGCTCAAACACACACACACACACACACACACACACACAAACACACACACACACACACGCTCAACACACACACACACTCGACTTCAGAGGAAGAAACACTACACAGGTCACACACACGCTCAAACACACACACACGCTCAAACACACACACACACGCTCAAACACACACACACACACACGCTCAAACACACACACACACACGCTCAAACACACACACACACACGCTCAAACACACACACACACACACGCTCAAACACACACACACACACGACTTCAGAGGAAGAAACACTACACAGGTCACACACACACACACACACACACACACTCAGCAGTGCTGTAATAAAAATAATGAGCAAACAAATGAATGCATTTAGTGTACTGCATCATAAAGCAGGAATAACACAACAATCTACTTTTTATACGTGCATTGAGAAAAATGTCATTTAAATTGTTATTAAAGCATAAAACGCAGAGTTATTTAAATGAATGAAACTCGGCTGTTCACACTGAAGTCAGACGACGCATTTCTGGCGTTTGGATCCTAACTGCATCTGAAGGATGTTTAATGGTGGTCTGAAGCGATGGGTTCCGGCTAAAATAATGGCTTCTTGAACGACGCAAAAATCTAAATCAAAGGAGCAGACGCTCATCCGCGTCTCTGCAGAAACACCAGCGTAAAAGAAAGGAAAGATGGAAAAATGTAGAACGCGGCACACACTGGGGCCCTTGATTTCTCCTCAGTAACACGAAACACATGCAGACGCACCGAATACACGCAGGAGAACACATTACATCACTGAAGAACCCGAGGAACCTTCTCAGACGGCCGCTGGAAAAACTACACATTATTTTAAACAGTAGAACGCCAGAGATCAACGAAAGACGAGCGTCGAGAACAACGTGCGTGTCATTTCTTCTTGTGCGTCTCAGAAGTTTCTAATTTAGACATCACAACCTGTTAAAGATGAGATTCACACAATATATATATAAGAGATAAGAGATAAGGAGATAAAGGGATTGATTTCATGTTATTTTTTTTGACTCTCAAAGTGACGGCACCCATTGACTCTCACACGAATCACCAAGGAGCATGGTCTTCTACGTTAGAATAAACGTCACCTAGACTGTGGGTGAACAACACCTTTAACCGGTTTAACCAGAGCTGAGCCGCTGTTAAAGCGCTTTGCGTTTGATCGCAGCGATCGGCCTCGTCTCAGTTCACCGAGGCAGGTTATAAAAGCAAGCTCACGCAGCGGAGCGGACCGAGTCCCTTGCGTGCCGAGAGCTCCCCGGCGAACAGACCAAGCACATTCTCTCGCCACATGCTGTAACTAAACGCCTGGCCTTCACGTTCACTTCTTCTGTCTAATAGGGTGTATCAGGATTTATCGCGGTGGGACAAAAGACTGGAGCAGGTTTGGCCCATGATTCATGCGTCACTGACAGGTGGTAGCAGAGTTCAGTTCCTCCGGCGTTATTAGGAGCGATGGGACTTCAGTGCGCAGGGAACGCCATAATCACATCATCAGAGAGAGACCGAAACGCAAAACAAAGCTATTGGAAAAAAAAAAGTGGCATCTGAACGGATTCGAGGCGGACCGGTGCGTTCTCGAGAAGAAGCGTCTGAAGCAGGAGACCACCGGCTCTGAGCGACGGAGGACGTTCAGAGGAGCCTCCAAACACATCTGGAGGAAACGCATCTGCTTCTCGACAGCGCCGCCTTGTGTCCGAACCGGCCGCGGCGGTAGAGGTCAAACCCACGGCCTGCAGCTCCAAGATGTCTGTGAAGACAGGAAACAGAACCCTTGCAGAGTTCATGCCAGCATCTGAATCTGGGCTCAGTGAGACGCTCTCTTTCTTGGATACTTGGCAACACATTAAAAAAAGTCAACAGCGGCACGGATGAGGCTGCAGAAGATTTCTATTTGAATGCATCGAAGATGGAGAAGTGCTTTTAAACTCTGTTCATCTGTGAATCCTGATCGCTCTACAAAGCTTTGGGACGAATTACTGTTTCCAACATTAATAATAATAATCACAAATATTAGAATGATTTCTATGGGGTCATGTCACACGGCAGAAATCAGCATGAAATTTACTAAACTTTTAGTATAAATTGGAATATTTTAAACATATTTCCGACCTATATTATCTCTTAAAGATAAGAGTCCTCTGCTTGTTCACATTATTCTGATGCAGAGAAAACTCATGCTTCAGTATCTTTATAAAGACTCCACGCACTATTTCTGTACTGAAACTGAAAGCTGTATCATATTCACAACATAAAGAGTGAGATGAATCATGAATCAGGCCTGATTTCTCCTCATCAAACACACGAACAACATCAGTGTATCTTAGAAATAACAACCCAGTGTCTTTAAAAGCCCTCTTTTGTTCAGAACCCCGTCTTTCTGACACAGATTCTCATCCACTGACTGCAGAACCTCACTTTAGAACCGAAGGACGTGTTCTCGTTAAAACAGAATATCACTGCAGTAAAAGAAAGACTGGTCTTCTGATTTAAATACAGGCTTGTACTGACCTTTCGTCTGTTGAGGATGATTTCTGTGTGTTTTCTGACTTTGTTCAATCTGCTGCTCACAAGAAAAGTAACTTCCTCGATCAAAACGGCACTTTAGTATTTTTCAATTTAAAAGTCCTTCCGGTTGACTCGTAAAACTGTGTCTTGTCGCCATCTAACGGCAGAACAATTAAACTAAAATCATCGCAGCATTTACCGACACGAATTACTACTATTATTTATATGAAAAGTTTTTTATTGAGTTATAGGTTGAGAATCGAAACCGGGTCGTATTTTTGTCATGGACGCTCAATGAAAGCTCTTCTGCTCGTAGAGAAGTCTACTTCAAGCTCAAATCCTCTCAAATACTCAAATAACACACAGACAGGACTTTTCTATGTAGTGTACTCGCTCCTGTACGGTAACATACTGCCGGATGTGTGTGTGTGTGTGTGTGTGTGTGTGTCTGTCTGTGAGAGTGTGTGTGTGTGTGTGTGTGTGTGTGTGTGTGTGTGTGTGTGTGTGTGTGTGTGTGTGTGTGTGTGTGTGTGTGTGTGTGTGTGTGTGTGTGTGTGTCTGTCTGTGAGAGTGTGTGTGTGTGTCTGTCTGTGAGAGTGTGTGTGTGTGTGTGTGTGTGTGTGTGTGTGTGTGTGTGTGTGTGTGTGTGTCTGTCTGTCTGTGAGAGTGTGTGTGTGTGTCTGTCTGTGAGAGTGTGTGTGTGTGTGTGTGTGTGTGTGTGTGTGTGTGTGTGTGTGTGTGTGAGTGTAGGCTGGTCTTAATTGTAGTTGGTCTAAATTAATTAAATTAGGGTTATCTGTGTAATAGCTTTTTTAAAAAGTTGCATATGTTGCATAGAAATAATGTATTGCTGTTTAATATTAATATTACGTTAACACTTCACAATAAGGTTCTATTAGTTCATGTGATAACTAAAAAATAATACATTACAGTATTTATTAATCTGTCTTGATTTCAGTCAATGATAATAAAGTTGTTGACTGTTAGTTCATGTTCATTAACTGCTGATTTGAGTAAAGCATTAGTAAATGTTGCAAAAAGATTGAATAATATTATTAATTCTTAGTTCATGTTAACTAATGAACCCTATTGTACAGTCTTACAATTATTATTATTATTATAAATTTTGTTACTTTCAGTAAAAGTGTGGTTATTTCATAGGCTTGTTTTTTTCATTCGGTATCATTAAAACGGTGCTAAATTAAAAAGTGTTGTGAAATTACTTTGTATTATTTAATAATAAAACAAATAATCTTTAAAAAGCATTTCTGGCTAGAGTTTTTGTCCAGTTACTTTTTATTTCATTGCATCCCTAATCTTTAATAACCGAACCATCACTTCAGTCAGAAGCACAAAGATAAAGAGCATAAAAGCTGCTCGACAAGATTTTGCCCAAAACTATTGATCCTGAGATGAACGTGGCGTGCTCCGCTCCATCATCAATCATCAGCCGCTGAATGATGCAAACAGTGCCGTGTTTCACCGGGATGAATCCGCACGGAAAAAAACAGAAACAGGAGACAGGGAAGGACATCCATTTCTGCCGAGAGCATGAGCGGTCCTCACCGGGGTCACGGGCCCCAGAAACACTCCTGAGCCCAGACCGTGCCTGACGCTCTAATAATGGAGACACTACACCGGGCCACGCTTGATAAGCAGCTCAGCGCTTCAGAACTACGCTCTTCTCAAGGGGATGCTGTGTCCGGCCTGGGAAAGCTGATAAGACGCTCGGCCCTCTTCAGTTCAGAGCGGGAAGGGCCATCCCATTGGAAAGCCGAAAGTGCTGCCCTTCTCCGGGATCAGCTGCTATCAGACGTGCTTTAATAGCCCACATGCTGAGCTCTCGAAGGAAAAACATTCCTCCGGGACTCGGCCGCAGTCCAGATAAACATATTCAAGGCCTCATATCACACATTTCAACAATACCTCATACTTTAAACTCATTTTCTTTTTGAGAGGATGTCTAGTTTTCATTAGACTCAGTTCTGGTCCTGCCCCGCCCACTTCGTAATTAGCCCCGCCATAAAAAGATGTTTTAACAACGCATTTTCATATTTTCTTAAAAACGTTTTTACTTAATACACTTTGTTCATGTTTACAGAGAACAATAATAGACTGAAACACACGATCTGACCCTGACTGTTCACTTACTCTGGAGAAATGAAGTGTTATTTATTTGGTCGTGAATGCAACGTGTTTCTTATTTTGTGCTTTTTGTTTCTTAGAAGTCTTTACAATTAGATGCACCACCAATCGTTCGGTGTGCTACTAAATAATTCAACAGATCAAAACTTCAATGTATAAATAAAAAACAGAGCGCCTGCAGTGCCCTTAAAAGTGAACATGTTTGCTCCTGGATTGCAAGTCTACTTCATAGGGCGCTTTAACAGTCAACTAGAACATTTACATTAATATTTAACATTAATTTGAACAAAAAAACCCATCAAGTTGAGTTTGACCCCAGGCCCAGCTCCACAAAACTCTAGTAATTAATCAGTTCAGAAATATTAGTCTTACCTTTTTAAAGGAGTTTTGTGAATGTCGTGCAAAAGAGACCTTTAAGAACCAGATAAAGCTTTGCAGACTAGGCCAAATGAACCGGTGCATGCACTGCCTGGCCCATAGACTTCCACTGAAAGTGTCTTACTCTAAATATCGTTTATTAAACAAAAACACAGTAAATCATTTTTTGTGATAATGTATTTCCACAAGCTCCCAGCCGCCAGCAGAGCTTCAGTTGAACCTGAACCATCCCTTTAAATCAGTTTAAGAGACGCACAGATCAAACATTCACTCGTTCTAGCCGTATATAACAGGTCCATCCGGTTTTCTGCGTCACTGATTGCAGGTGCGCGTCGTTCCTCATTTAAAGTTAAAGTTTCTTCCTCATCTTTCCTTTCTTGAAGCCGCCGCGACCGAAGCCGGATTTCATGACTTCCTGCAGACGCTGGCGTCCTTTGGCCCGGAGCTTCTTCATGCCGCCGCTCTGCAGGAACTGCTGCTTGGCTTTGCGTTTGCGCTGCTTGAGGATCTGATCGCGGTTCTTCAGCTCAGATCGGACGCCTGACCCGCTCCGCTGCTGCGCCGGAGCTCCTCCTCGACCTCGGCGGCCTGCAGAGACACAGCAGACACTCGACTTTAGATCTTATTACTTCAATCTCCACTCTTACACCTGAAGCCGCTCGCAGTACATGCTTCATGATGCTTCTGGACAGGTTTCTCTCACCGTACGGTGCCCTGGATCACAACACCAGTCAACTTTTCACATTTTGAGATTTAAACATCATCTGAAAGCTGGATAATAAGCTCATCCTTATCTGATAATGTCCGCCTATCCTAACAAATCACAACTATTTGAAAATCTGGAGGTGCAGGAAAAAATCTAAATATTAAGAAAATCGCCTTTAAAGTTATCCAGATTAAATTTTTATTCTTCATGGAACATGATCTTTACTTAATATTCTAATGATTCTTGACATAAAAAGAAATCAATCACTTATTTTGGCTATTGCTACAAATATAACTGTACTCCAGGCTCATATATATATATATATATATATATATATATATATATATATATATATATATATATATATATATATATATATATATATATATATATATATATATATATATATGAATTATTAAAAGATGATTATTAACTCCTGAACAGATTTTCTTCATGTTCTAAGTTCACTGTAATCCTTAACACACAGATCAGTCACAGTACTACATGATATTAGATGAATTAATGAATTATACTGAATCGAGATCAATGGAAATATTCCACATGACTTGTAATGAAATGATTTAGACCACAATCTTCTGTTCTTACCTCCGAAGCTCCTGCCTCTCGTTGCTCCTCCGGTTTCTTCATCCGAGTCTCTGTCGTCGATCTTATACTTCTTCTTCCATTCTTCATAACTGGACCAAAGTCAAGAAACCCAACTGACAAGCGATTTTCAGCCTCGAACCTTTTCAGCCCAAACCTTCATCAACTCCCACACCACATCAACTCGGAGTCTCGGAATCTGTTTTTGAGAAGGATACAAGCTCTTCTTCTTTTTGCTGTTGACCACCTGCCCGCTTTCTGTCCTGATCTTCTTGTTCTTGTCCTCTTTGCCCGTGTCTCGGACGAAGCGCTTCCTCTTGCGGTCCCTGCGGTGAACACGTGAGGTTTCAGCGGGAGCAGACAGTGCTGTGTGAGGAATCATGGGAAGGAGCTGCTCACCATTTCATCAGACTCTTGTGCTGGTTTAACGTGCTGCTCTCGTCTCCCATCAGGTCCAGGACGGCAGTAGAGGCCTGCTGCTCGAAAGAGCCTCCGTCACGGCCGAGACTGAGCCTGAACACACACACACACACACACACACACACACACACACACACACACACACACACACACACACACACACACACACACACACACACACACACACTGAATGTCTACACTTCTCACTGAAGATGCAGAATAACGCAGCGGTGCTGTCGTACCCGCGCTCAGAGTTGAAGTCTTTAGGTCTGTATGGGATGTAAAACTCCTCATCTTTTCCAGATTTTCTGATTTTTTTGCTCTTTGGTCTGTCCGCTTCATCACCTTGCTTTCGTCTTTTTCCTCCAACCACCTCTGAGAACACAGTCTGGAAAACATAGGATTCATTTAGATATTAGAGTCTGAAGCAGATATACTTGTAGCAACAGACAACAACACACAGTAGGACTCAAAATTATGAGATTTTGAACAACGTCATCTGGACAACTTTAAAGGGGATTTTCTCAATATTTTTGCAGCCTTTCGGCTAATTTATTAATCTAAATATATTGAAACTCCATTTTTGACTAGTAATATGCATTGCTAAAAAAACTAAAAATCTGGACACCTTAAGTTAATTTTCTTAATACTTTTTTTTGCACCCTCAGGCTCCAGGTTTTCAAAAAGTTGCATCTCAGACAAATACGGTCTTATCCTAAGAAACCAGACATCACTGGAAAAGAGAGAAACGTATTACTGCTTTTACGTTCATAGAGACTTTATAAATGCCCGATTACAGGTTTCTCAAGAAGAGCTCTCTCTCAGTTATCTCTATGTTAAAACATCTCTTTAAAATGAAACACAGATGTGGAAAACCAAAACCAAACAGGAAGTAGCTGCTTTACAGGTTTAAAGTGCTTTAAAAATGCTTTTTGTACGCAGGTATGCCATTTGTTTTGAAATCATCAAAAACTTAACGGCTGTAAAGACATCCAGTGATTTTAATACAGCTCTGGGAACTAATGAAGACTCTTCTTAATGACAGAGATCTCTAATGAAGCGTATCATTTTTGGCAATATTTACACACCATAAAAAGATCTAATCTGGGCATACGGTGTATTAATAAAACTTACAGGCAAACAAGAATATGAGCATTTTCTGCACAATGGTTTTTTATGGGTGAGAAACAGTAAAGCGTGTTTATTACAGTGTCGTTATCTTACAACGTTTCATGTTTTTTTAAAAAAATCGTTCACATCATGATTGTATTAGGACTTGGACTCATCCCACAGCCCTGGTTCAGCTCAAGACGAGATGCTGACCTGAAGCTCGTCGTCCTCCTCGGGCTGAGGTTCGGTTCTGGTTACGACGGGGACCGCAGACTCGACTAACCGCTCCGCTCGCGCTTTAGAAAACTTGTCGAGCAGCCGATCGTCTCGGGAGCGTTTGGCTCGCATCACCTCGCTGGCGCTGCTCTTGTTGTTGGAGTTGATTTCAAAGATAGTCTGAAAAAAGAAGAAGAATATGCAGCTCATCTAAAAACATCTGAACGGGTTTATACAGCTCTGAGGAAAAACACACGCTCTCAGACCACGTCTGTGTCACATCAATAAAGAAATAAATAACGGCTCAAACACAAACGTTAGGACCTCAGAAGACTTACAGGGGTTTTATACGGGTCCTAATTCATCCTTTCATAAATCGTGTAGTTCCTCACAAATGCGAATGGAAAAAAAAAGATGCAAACGCACAAGTGCAAGATGAAAAGAGCACCTTTTTATTTTCCATTCAGAGGCAGAAACGGGCTTCAATAAGAAGCAGTGATTGGTTTTGAACACGAGGAGATTAAACGAAGACAGAATGAAAGTTTGAGCCTTCAAGCAATACTACTGAATATTAAAAGACGTACAGATTTGGACTTGTAGCCCTTGATGGAGTCCACCATCAGCAGCCGGTCCAGCTCCATCGGCTCCAGTCCGGACCCTGAAGAACACAGAAGAGCTCAGAACAGAGCCAGCGCTTCTGCACGACTACAGACACACACCAGGACCGGGCCGGATCTGATCGATCGTGATATATTCTCCCCACGGTAGGAATATGATAATGATAAAGTGTAGTTACATATAATGTAGTTATATATAGCAGTTTCAGGCCGCTTGACCAAAAGAGATCATTTATTGACATGATTTTACTCTAAATTAGCTTCATAGCATAGTTGAGTGTTTGAAATAACTTTTTGTGAGCAGACTTGGTTTTATATTACAGAATAGTAGTGCTATATACAGGTGATAACGGCTATCGATTAGCATTCCTTAAAAACAAGAAACACAAGAAAAGCATGTTGTTACAGATGTTTGACAAATCTCGGAGTTGTCCGAATGAAGTTCTGAGCGACGCATGTTACGAATCAACACCATAATGATTTTTGGCATGAAAGAAAAATGGATAATTTTGAATACAATGTATTGTGAGCTATTGCATTAAATATACCTGTGCTTCTTATGACTGCTTTTGTCCTCCAGGGACAGATATATTTTGTGCAATAGCATGTTTATTGTCTTCAAGTTTCATCAGTTAGGGTTTCTCAACGCTGGGTGTTTTATTCAGCTGTAACTGGATAGTTTTGTGTACATTCAGACTAAATGCCTAAATGTAAATGTAAATGATTCAGGATTTCCTGGAGCATCTGTGCCGTCTCTGCACAAGAGCGCCCTCTAGAGTCTGGTATGAATGAAACATTACACCACGCTGTACTCAGTAACGCTCACAACACTATTCTGGGCTGGTCTCTAAAGAAATGGGATTCCCTGAATTATTCTCATCGATATCGTTATCGCAATTAATATATATTTGAAGCAGACGACACTCACCCAGCAGAGGATGAACGGCCATGCAGGACAGGTCGGTGTTCTTGGCACGTTTGATGGACTCGGCGGAGGGGTTCGGCCGAGACTTCAGGTACTGCTTGTAAGCGTTCTCAGAGACGCGCCGGAGGTTCTGGAGATCCAGGGAGTTCTCGTGAGCCGTCAGCAGCTGAGACTCTTCATCGTCCAGGACGCTCTGAGGAACTCGGCCCAAGACGCCGTCAGCATCTGAACACCATCAGAGACACAGCTAACGTTCAGCTAACCATAAACATCATGCTTCTCGAGAGATGAATCCCAATAGGTGGTTGACATTAGCCAGCAACACAGACTACCCTTCCAGTGACAACATTTTACAGTCTATATTCATTAAACTGTAAGATTTCGTCCATCTGTACCGCTCCAGATTTTTTGGAGGCTTTTTAAAAACTCTTCGATGTAACATTAGGATGGAAAGAACAGATCAGGAAATTTATCCATTCCTTTATTGATACTAGTTAAACCCCCCTGGGTGCATTATAGACATCTGTTATGTTTAATCTATTAAGTTTAGCTATGTACAGGTCTATGTCTTTTGAATTAAAGAACTCTTTTGCCTTTAAACTGATGATGCGGTCATTCATTTTATATACATGCATATATTATATTTACACAAAAGATGATTTAATGTGTCCGGTTTAACGTGGTAACGTCAGTAGTATCAGCTGTACCTGGCGCGTGTTCGAGGAGGGCGAGCTGAACCGGTCGACCCAGGAACAGATGGAGGTCGTAGAGGAAAGGCACTTCATCGGGACACACCAGACTGAAGGCAGCTCCTCCTCTGCCGGCGCGAGCCACACGACCTGAAACACCGAGACGAGGGTCAGAGCTGCTCTTCAGAGCGCTGGACGGTGGTCAGCCCGATCTCGTACACACCGACTCTGTGCAGGAACAGCTTAGCCTTGGAAGGGAAGTTGTAGTTGATGACGTTGTCCAGCAGCGGGATGTCAATGCCACGGGCCGCCACGTCCGTCACCAGCAGCACCATGGCCTTGCGGTGCACAAAGCGGCCGATGTTGATCTTACGGGCCGTCTGGTCCAGAGCGCTGTAGATGTAGGCACACTCAATGCCCTCGACTGTTAGGAGCTGCACAAACACAGACAGATGAACTACCAGCTGCTCAGGCTTCTAGTCCCGTCCTGTTTTGGTTTAGTACCTCAGTATTCCAGCAAACTCTCATTAAAATAGTCAATTTTTACAATGCAGATGGTGTTAAAGCACCTTTACAGCATTACGTAAGGCAAGACAGCTTTATTTATATAGCACCTTAGCAATTCAAAGTGTTTTACATAAAAGGAATTAACAATCATAGAAAATAATCACAACCAAAAAAAAAGGATAATTTGAAATAATATGAAATGGATAAAAATGCTCAGACATAGGGAAATAGTGTTCTGTTCTCCTCAGATAGTATGCATCTTGGAAGTGAAGTACTTTATAAAATAATTAAAATGCATGATTGGGAAATGCACCTGCTGTTAATTTAGCCACTGTTTTTAGCTTACTTGGGGTTTCTTTTTAAAAGAGATTTTAAGGCTTTTCTGTAAGAGAAAGTACTTTCTTTCCATGCAATACGAAATACCTCTACTTTGGTTTTCCTCCAGCTGTGCTTCGTTTTCCGGGCTGCTCTCTTTAGTGTGAGTGTGCTCATTATACCACCGTTTTCATTAATCTTCCTTAATCATAAAGCAGCAACTGTATTTATTACTATACATTATATTCCTTCACATCTGTTACGATCTCAAAAATCTCAAAAATCCTTTTTACTGCAATTTATTTTAATAATACTAATCAAAATCAATGGCAGGTAGCAGACCCTTTTCCTATTTAGTACCCAAACTCTTTAATAATCTAATTAGCATGTTCAATAGGCACAGTCAGCCGGTTTAAATCCAGATTATAGAACCATCTCTTTAACCTGTCTTTCACACACTAAGCTTCTAATATTTGTTAGGCTGCATTCATTCGGTGAGTTTAGTCCTCTGCACAATCTGACTTTGTTTAAACTACTGGTTTTGTCTGCCAGAAGAGAACAGCACACTCTTTCCATGTTTAATACTTTAAAGCTGTTTTGACACAATCTGCATTGTAAAAAGTGCTAGATAATTAACGTAATTGTTTTCCAGAGCATCTGCACCTCTTTGAGATACTCCACGTGATGTTTGGTGGCTACGAACACCACCGTCTGCTCCTGAGGCTTCACCACGTTTCTCAGCAGATGCAGCAGAAGAGCCGGTTTATCATCCAAACGCAGGTGGAAAAAGGAAAGCTGGAGGAGAAAAGGGAGAAAAAAATCTTGTGAATGTTATTAAAAACACTATTAAAATTGTTTTATTTAAAAATAGCATTAAATTAATGAAAAGCAACAGGTTTCTATTTCAAAGAAATAGATCTTCTGATCTTTCCACTCATCTGAGAATCATAAAATGTCATGGTTTCCACAAAAAAATATTGTGCAGCTCAACTGTCTTCAACACTGAAAATGTTTCTTGAGCAGTTAATATATTAGAAAGATTTCTGAAGGATCATGTGACTGAAGACTGGAGTAATGATGCTGAAAATTAATCTTTGATGACATCAATTACATTAATAATATTTCACCGTTTTACTGTTAGGTTTCATCAACCAGACCATTTGCTAGGAATAATATCAGGATCTTGTCTACATGGTGAACTCTACCTTCAGCTGGTCGCTCAGTTTCGTGTCCACATCCAGACGAATGAGCACCGGCTCCGTGAGGCCTGTCGCAGAAAACACAAGGTTCAAACTCTCAAACACACCCGTGATGTCCTATAATGGGATATAAGGCATGTTTGACTGTGATTACCGGCTCTGGCGAACTCCACGATCATTTTGGGCAGCGTGGCAGAGAACAGCAGCGTCTGCCTCGTGTCTGGAAGACGTCTGATGATCTCCTGAAGCTGCTCCGCAAAACCCATTTCAAACAGCCTGGAGAAACAGAACGACACACATGAACTCTGTTCTAGAAACAAGGATTATTTCAATGAATATCTTGTATTTAAAGTTGCAGTCCATACATTTTGCCTCTGTCAGCATCTGCTCAAAAACCTATCATCTTGTCATCTTATCAAATAAATAACACAGTCTGCCACTTTTGTTCTGACCAACCGAGGAAAAAAAAACATTACAATAAACCATGGTGATTAAATCTAACGATTCATTAGCTCATATCACATCAAACCATGCAGATTATTATCATTGTTACACTATGTTCTCAAATTGCTAATGTTTATAACATCAAAAGCAATCATCAGCAGCACAGTTTGCTACAATTTGTAGCAATAGACGACAATATATTGTTTGGGTCAAAATGTTTATTTTATGCCAAAAAAAACATTAGCTTCATTTTTGGATTATTGATATGCATTGCTAATAACTTCATTTGGACAACTTTAAAGGAGATTTTCTCAACATTTATATTATTTATTCTTCCTCAGATTCCAGATTTTCTAATACTTGTATCTCAGACAGATATGATCTTAACAAACCAGACATCAGTGGAAAGACAGACTCACCTGTCAGCTTCATCGAACACCACGTACTCCACGGCTTGCAGCTTCAGGTTCATCTCCTGAATAACATGCATCAGACGACCAGGAGTACCGATGATGCTGGAGAACATAAGAGAACATAGTCACGCGCACACACACACACACACACACACAAACACACACACGTGGAGGTGCGTCTCGAGTGTGAACTCACATGTCTGGATTCTCGTGAAGAGCAGCAAACTGGTCGTCCATGCTGACAGACAGAAACAAGACACGGACGTTGATGAAACACAGGAGTCCAGTCAGTAACTCTACAGTATTTCTACAGCTCTGTAATCAAGCTCAGACTCACACTTCTTCAAATAACTCACCTGTCTCCTCCGAGAACCAGCGCTGTTTTCAGACCCGTGAACTTCCCCAGCTGAAACACAAACACAATTTAAGTCCACTTAAAAGATATGACTAACATGGACAAAAATTTAATAGATGCAGTTAAATACACAAAAAAAAAATCCTAGACCAGTGACATATAGCATGTCTTCACAATATCAAGCATCATTTAGTGTGTATAAATAACTTATTTAGCGATAGCATATACTACACGATGAAAACTAAATATATAAACTAAAAGTGCTTTTAACATACTAACTCTGTATTAAAAAAAAATTAAAAAAATTTATTTAGTTGCAACTTGTAGTACATTTGAACCAGTCTTTCAAACATTTAGTGTAATACAAGTGGCATCTAAATAATTTTCTCAATAGAGATAGGATGAAAAAAACGTCTACTGAAGTACTAAAGAATCACTTCTAGTACAAATTAGTGTGTAATAACAGAGCAGTTTAAGTACATCATGGAGGTGCTCTTTTTTCTATTCTGTTGCGGTCTGTTACGTTCGTTTCCTTTTATTCAAGATATATGGCAGTGTTTTAGTTATTAAATTAGATTAGATTCAACTTTATTGTCATTACACATGTACAAGTACAAGGTAACGAAATGCAGTTTAGGTCTAACTAGTAGTGCAATAAGCAGCCAGTGCAGGATATAGGTATAAATATAAATGACAAGTGCACATACAGGTAATCAGTTATCAGTTCTGTGTGATGCAGACAGTCACAGGAAACCAGATAGAACTGTAGAGTCTGGTGAGAAGAACTGGCTGCAGTGTTCTTAAGAAATTAATAAGACACACACACACACACACGCACACACACTCTGAGTGAAGTCTGACCTCTTTGGTGAACTTCATGGTCTGCAGGGCGAGTTCTCTGGTGGGTGTGAGGACCAGAGCTCGGGCCCCTGTCTGTGCCTGCGGGGCCTTCAGCTTCTCGAACATGGGCACGAGGAACGCGGCCGTCTTCCCGCTGCCGGTCCGAGCCATGGCCACCACATCCTTCCCGTCCAGGATCACCGGGATCGTCTGAGAGCCGCAGAAACAACAAACATCTTCATCAACTTCCAGGAGAAAAGCTTATTAACAAAAGAGAAGCTAAAAGGCCTTCATGAGTTATTCTGTGAAGCTTAACATTTGATAATTAAAAACGTATATTACCATCATCATTTTACAGTAGCAATACGTGCGTCGTAGTATATATATATATATATATATATATATATATATATATATATATATATATATATATATATATATCTTTTCATACACAAAATTATAGGCACTTTTTTCCACATCTACACTTCCTAGAGAAATTTTTACACTTTTCTTTTTCCTTTCTACACTTACAAAGATATTTTCAATCCACACATACTCTAAGCTTTTTGTATATAAACTTGTGTTCAGTTATCTTAGCAATGAATGAAAGAGAGCTGGTCATCTCTGCTGTATGAAGAGTAATAGAGCTATACATTCATTTAAAGTCAGCATAGGCTTTTTTCATGGCAAAAGCAATTAAAAAAAATAGAAAGATAACAAATACAATAAAAGTCTTAACTCTATTATGGATTTCTTTACTCTTGCCATTAAAAGCAACTGTGAACACAGAAATGATATTCGCTGTAGTTTGAGTAACAGAATCAATCATTACCTTCCTCTGGATGGGTGTGGGAACTTTATAGCCCTTCTTCATGACTCCTTTATACACCGGATAACTGAGACCTATGAGAATCAGAGACACTGACTGAGCAACATATCCAGCGAGCAGTCAACTGAGGTCATTTAGACTCGAGACTGGGGACTCAGACTCGAGACTGGGGACGCACTCAGACTCGAGACTGGGGACTGAGACACAATCAGACTCGAGACTGGGGACACAATCAGACTCGAGACTGGGGACACAATCAGACTCGAGACTGGGGACACACTCAGACTCGAGACTGGGGACACACTCAGACTCGAGACTGGGGACACACTCAGACTCGAGACTGGGGACTGGGGACACAATCAGACTCGAGACTGGGGACACACTCAGACACAATCAGACTCGGGGACACACTCAGACACAATCAGACTCGTGACTGGGGACACACTCAGACACAATCAGACTCGTGGGGACACACTGAGACACAATCAGACTCGTGGGGACACACTGAGACACAATCAGACTCGTGGGGACACACTGAGACACAATCAGACTCGTGATTGGGGACACACTCAGACACAATCAGACTCATGATTGGGGACACACTGAGACACAATCAGACTCGTGATTGGGGACACACTCAGACACAATCAGACTCGTGATTGGGGACACACTCAGACACACTCAGACTCGAGACTGGGGACACACTCAGACTCGAGACTGGGGACACACTCAGACTCGAGACTGGGGACACACTCAGACTCGAGACTGGGGACACACTCAGACTCGAGACTGGGGACACACTCAGACTCGTGACTGGGGACACAATCAGACTCGTGACTGGGGACACAATCAGACTCGTGACTGGGGACACACTCAGACTCGTGACTGGGGACACACTCAGACTCGTGACTGGGGACACACTCAGACACAATCAGACTCGTGACTGGGGACACACTCAGACACAATCAGACTCGTGACTGGGGACACACTCAGACACAATCAGACTCGTGACTGGGGACACAATCAGACTCGAGACTGGGGACACAATCAGACTCGAGACTGGGGACACAATCAGACTCGAGACTGGGGACACAATCAGACTCGAGACTGGGGACACACTCAGACTCGAGACTGGGGACACACTCAGACTCGAGACTGGGGACACACTCAGACTCCGACGGCTCACCCATGGACTGAAAGCCTCCAGACTTCTTCTTCTTCTTGTTCTGGGCTCGGACGAGCTCTCTGGTGTCCAGCTCCACGTCAGAAACACACTCGGACGAAGCTGGGAACCGAGGCAGTCTTCTGCTGGACTGGACACAAAAAGCATTACTACAATCAACCATCACTGCTCACTTATTCACTTTTTAATGCCATTCCAGCATCAAGGCTATTTTCACAAAAATCTCTGAATAAATTAACAATAAGTCATTTATCATCTGACACTAACAAAACATCAGAGACATCATCTCACAAAAATACAGTGCTTCAAAATGACCCAGACACGAAATGTGTAGCATATAAAGAATAATTATATCGCTTGAAAAATAAAGTAAATAAAGTATTTCTTTAATAAAGTATTTCGAGGGTCTTCAAGCGTTTAAAAATTTTCCAGAAGTCTCTTAAGGTCATCAATGGATCTGATCAGCTTTTAGTTTTAATACACATACAGCACATACTGATCTGCTGCCATCAGAAGCTCATGTTCACACACAAACAGTCTTTGCTTGAAGGAAAGGGTAATGGTTCTGTAATGATTGACTCACTGTGTCCTGGTCATCTTTGACTCGTGTGGTCACTTCAAACTCTTCATCGTCGGACTGGAGCTCGTGATCTCTCTTCTTCCTCCTCAGCAGCCTCTTCTTCCTTTGCGCCATCGCTAAAACCCCGCTGCTGTCGGGAAACGTCGCTGTTTAATCCAAGAAAAGCGAGATGAAAACACCGGAGACGTTCGGAAACACGTGTGAAGAAGACGGTCCTGCGCACAGAGATGACGTCAGAGCGCGAGACGCCGCCGCACGGTGGCGCCAAAAACAGAGCAATACATATTTCTTACATGCAGATACTGTATTTATACATTTATACTTATTTTATATTTCCTTGCATTTGTACATGGCACATCTGTACACATAAATACTGTATATTTTGTATTTTTATTCTTTAGATTTTTGTTGTAGGCCTATATTGTTATTTGCTATTTATGTGCTTTATTTTTAATCTTTTTTTATTATCGTTATTAACGAATTCCTCGTACCTGGCAATAAAACTCTTTCGGAATCAGATTCAGTAGGCTATTTAAAAAAAAAATGCTTTATTAAACCAGTTAAATTAGCCCAAGGCCTAAAATTAATTAATTTGTGGTATAATTTACTTATTTACTTACTATTATATAATTTAATTATTAAGTAAATAATCTGCCAGACCAACAGATCTCATATTAATGTCTCATATTGCCCAATAAATGTATAAATGAAGGCTTTAATGAAATTTAAATGTTTAAAGAGCGACAAATAACTTCCAATAATAGTCTTCATTTTAAACGACTTTTTAAATACGTTTGTTAGTTCTGGTCGATGGTCAGCATCATCTCTCCTCGGCTCACAGACAGCGGACGTCTACTAAACGTCAGACTAACGTTGGACAGACGTTGCATTTCGGTTGAAAATGAAAATCAGGTTGAGGTTAGTATTCGACTTCGGTCACGCGACACAAAAACAACGATTATTATCACCGACGCTAAACATAGAATTTAGGTAGAATTTTGTTCACCTGACGTCGCAACCAAAATCTAACCAAATATCAACGTCTTGCGATGATCTTTATAAGGACTGGATCTAAACAGCTGACGGTAGACAGGAAGAAAACCATAGAAGTCAGCTGTTTGTTTCCAGCATTCTGTGTTCAGCAAAAAACATAATAAATGATGACAGAATTAGTGTTTTTATCACTTTAGTCTGTATGTTGTCGTCAGGGCTGCAGACTAAATCTCTTAAAGATTATACCGTTATATCTGCTCTGTGTTCTACTTCACATCACGAGTGTCTTCATCCCTTTTGTTTTGATCACAAACCCTTAAGTCTTTACTTTTTATCATCTGAAAGCTGGAGAAATGTTCTTTCCACCGCTGTAGGGTTTTTCAGAACAATATCTGGATGAGAACATCGAAGAAAATCATCTTTAAAGTTTGCACACTAATCGAAAAAATGAAGTCTGATACATATAAGGTGAGACATCAACAACATATCTTAATGAAAGGAGACCTCTACTTAATAATAGTTCATAAAGTAAAGTGTATAATGCATCTGTGCTTCTATGTAGATGTTTCTCATTAATGAATCAAGATTTCCTGCATTTTAACTTTAATCCGGCTGTAAGTGTCTGAAACACGTTTAATCTTCTGATCATCAGAAGCAGCGTGATCTCTGCTCAGAGACGCCTGATAAAACAGAGGTGTTTTCTGTGAATGAAGCAGCACAGAGTCTGTAATCAACAGTGCTGGTGGAGCGCAGGAAACGCAGCTCAAATCCCTGGCTTCGCTCCCGGCGCACGATTAAACAGAGATTTGAAAACACATCAGGAGATTGTTCTCATCTGGCTCCCGTGTGCCGGACTGACCTGCGCTCATGACAGAGTCCTGACCTCAGCCGTAATCCCCCGTCCACGTCTATTACTTTCACCGAGCTGCTGTTTGTGATAAAGCTCGCCGTGATCGCAGAGACACTTCTCCATCATCCCTGAGGCCCGGAGCACAGCTGAGAGCTGAATAAAAAGCTTTTCCATAAACGGCCGAGATATAACTACTAGACTACCATCACCGCCCGGCTGTCCGAACACATCTTACTAATCAAAAATGGAGTTTTGATATATTTATGGTAGGACGTTTACAAAATATCTTCACGAGACGCGATCTTTATTTAATATCCTACTTTTGGTCATGAAAGAGAAATGTAAGACATTGACCCTTACAGTGTGTTTCTGTCTATTTCTACAAATACAGCCGTGTTTGTGTTCGTCTTAAATCTGACAGCATAAATTACAAAAGGCGGCTGATTTCTTCTGGGCTCTGACCTAATTTCATCTAAACTGGCACCAGAAACGAGTTTCTTATTCTCTTTCAAGTGAGTAAACACGAATCAGCGGCTCCATCTGAACACGTCTCACTGCGAGCCGCAGCATATCCTGAGGATTATATTATATTCAGAGGATCAAGCCGCTGGTTTTAGTCTGACGTGTGCAGGAACCCCACGAAGACTCGAGACTTCAGGACTCCTCCAGACATCGAGAGAAATCAAAGATTATTGAGTGGATCGTGGAGCTAAGCTGTAAATGTTCATGTTTAAATATTACCCCGTCATATCTGTGTCAGATTAATAATTAATCTTCAGCTCTTAAAAGCTCAGGCCGATGGCACTGACTTAAGTTAAAACAGAGCGTCCAATTAACATGAGAGAGACTTTCTGCTGTGAGTCTTTATTATTATCATCATCTCTGGACGTTACAACGAGCCTGGTGTGTTCATTAACAAAAAATAAAACATTACAGTACTTTTGAAAAAGCTATTAGAACTATAACAATGAGGAAAACCGGACAACACACACACACACACACACACACACACACACACACGCACACACACACACACACACGCACACACGCACACACACACACACACACACACACACACGCACACACACACACACACACACACACACACACACACACACACACACACACACACACACACACACACACACACACACACACACACACACACACACACACACACACACACACACACACACACACACACACACACACACACACACACACACACACACACACACACACACACACACACACACACACACACACACACACACACACACACACACACACACACACACACACACACACACACACACACACACACACACACACACACACACACACACACACACACACACACACACACACACACACACACACACACACACACACACACACACACACACACACACACACACACACACACACACACACACACACACACACACACACACACACACACACAGACACACACACACACACACACACACAGACACAGACACAGACACACACACACACACAGACACACACACACACACACACACACACACACACACACACACACACACACACACACACACAGACACACACACACACACACACACAGACACACACACACACACACACACAGACACACACACACACAGACACACACACACACACACTCACACACACACACACACACACTTTTCTTTCCAGCTCTTCTCTCGTCACACAGTTTCTGACACTAATTACCTGCCTTTGACTCTCGACACACACTTCTCTCTGTAACACACACAAGTCTAAAGCGGGAATTAATATTACAGCAAAGGTGTTCGCAAATGTTTGCTTCTGAGATATCTCTGTGATATTTCGAATGCGGTGCTTCCTTCAGCAAGAGACGTGAGGCATCTCGTATTTTGTGTGCAGCTTTGAAAACATAAGCAGACGAAGAAAACTATACTGTAAACTAACATACTGTAACATACTGTAACATACTGTAACATACTGTAAGTGCTGTACTGTAAACTAAGATTAGCACATGGTTTACTCGATCTCAAGCCTGATGTACATGACTTTCTTCTTTCAGATGAATACGTGTCATAACAGATGAATCCCACTTAAATGTTGATTACAATAATACTGTTATTATTACAGCTTCATGCATCTGAACACGTTTCCAGCAGCTCTCTGTTCAGGTCTCATACTTTAAAATTCCCGAATGCTTGAATCGAAATACTTAAATGCGTAGTTTTTACACTTAATGTTTACTTATTAACAATTAAAATGAAAGCACGTAATTTTGAGTTCAATTCATCCTCCTGTATCTCATCTGCACTAAAAACAGTAGCATCTAAATGAACTGGTTTTATTCAAAAGTATTATTTAATATCACTAACCTAACCATTCATAGCTGGGAAACTGAGATTCTGGGTTAAATCGAGTGAATGGCCCAGTTAGTATTTATTTTAAATACTCAGGAACTGTCTGATTGGCTCTTCATTGTTGGTCTGTTTTCTCATGAACATGTTCTCCTCTTGTTCCTTTGGCAGGAGTCGGACAATAGATGCGAGGTTTTAGGCTTTGAACCTGACGCGGACAATCCTCAATCTGCTGTCCATTTTGATTTCACTAAGTGATTACTGTGAATCACGTTCCAGATCGCTTCCACAGAATCAGCTTTGCATCTGAAAAGCCCAGCGTTGAAAGAGAAAAGAAGGGTCAAGCGTCTGCGAAACCACAGAGAGTCAACCGTCTGGAGAAATCTGACGGATTCTGAGCAGCGTCTGGTTCTGTGCTGAATCCTCACGAATGTCAACTTTACATTTAGCTTCAGTTCGATGAAACTCTAAACACGTAAAGTTTACAAATAAAGCTTCCAGAAGCAGCCCTAGAAGACGTTTCAGGACCAATAGGGAAAACATTTCAACTATTTGTAGAACTTTTTCCACTTTTGTGCAACGAAAACTTAAGTTAAGCTTCATCAGTGCCAAAGAAAACCTTTCTTTCACTATGTAGTAATTCAATATATGTGTGCACATGTTATGCATATACATTTTTTAAAAAAGAGCAGTTCTGTATGTAGTTTTGTGACTTTCAAGCCCCCTCATAAAGACCACTGTCGTAACTACAGTCGATCTTTGCTGCCGTAAAGAAATTCGTACCCTGTCGTCAAACTAAACGCCGTGAGAACACCGCTGTAGTCAGAATCATTTGAAACTAATATTTAAGTTAAGTAGCTTTAACGTTCAAATTTGTTCAAATTTCGTTTCAGTTTGGTGTTTCTACGTCTCGTACGATTTATTCTCTGAAACTGACTCGACGTGCACGCGACACGTAACGGCGAGGTCGAAGGCAGCGCGCGCGCGTCAGATGCGCGCACGATCACGCGCGAGCCGAAGTCAGTCTCTGCGTATAAATAGCACGCTAAACACGCGCAGAAAGGGTTCGTGAGACCGGACTGATCGCGCTGAGACTCGGTGACCCGTTTAGAAGAAGCCAAAGCCCTGATATTTGAAATATGTCGTGAGTTGTGTAAATATATCTCTCAATATCAGAGAGAGAGACCATATGTTGCTCTGGAGAGCGGAGGCTTACGGCAAAGCTGCCTTATCCACAGCATTACAGACTCTAAGAAAGGATTTACTTTATAATTCTTGATTAGATAGAATGTCTCTGCTAAACGAAAGTAGAAAGAACAAACACACACACACACACACACACATTAGTGTGATCATCATCAGCCTCTGATCTCTCTCTCTCTCTCACACACACACACACACACACACACACACAGAGCAGAGAGAGAGAGAGCAGGAGGAAGGCGCTCTCCTCCTCCTCCAGACGCGTCTCCAGGCGCGCAGACGGCTGCAGGAGGAGATGCTGTCTCCTGAGGAGTCTTGAGGAGTCTTGAGGAGTCTTGAGGAGTCCTGGAGATCTGTACAGAGGACAGACGGACACTGATGACTTCACACGCGCTGCTGCTCTACGGGCTCGGACTCACTTTATCCGCGCTGCTCTCCACACAGGGTGAGTGTGTGTGTGTGTGTGTGTGTGTGTGTGTGTGTGTGTGTGTGTGTGTGTGTGTGCGTGTGTGTGTGTGTGTGCGTGTGTGTGTGGTGTTTATCACGGTATGGGCATCAAATGTCCTCTCGAGGATAGAAACACCAGTAATACCATGACATGTGGAAACAAGCTTATGAATGATACAGAATGAAGTTTTTGAAAATAGCTGAAAGTTTAGGCAACAGCACAGAGTTTATAAAACCATTACGGCTATAGAATGTTTCCATAGAATACAGAGTGTGTGTGTGTGTATGTGTGTGTGTGTGTGTGTGTGTGTGTGTGTGTGTGTGTGTGTGTGTGTGTGTGTGTGTGTGTGAGTGTGTGAGTGTGTGTGTGTGTGTGTGTGTGTGTGTGTGTGTGTGTGTGTGTGAGTGTGTGTGTGTGTGTGTGTGTGTGTGTGTGTGTGTGTGTGTGTGTGAGTGTGTGTGTGTGTGTGTGTGTGTGTGAGTGTGTGAGTGTGTGTGTGTGTGTGTGTGTGAGTGTGTGAGTGTGTGTGTGTGTGTGTGTGTGTTCAGAGGTGAGCTGAATCTGACTGAACCTCGCTTCAGGGACAAATATACACTTGGAAAAACGATTCATGAGCATAAACTAAAAATAGTTTTCTTTATTTTTTTTATGCAAATATAGTCCTAGGTTGCATTGGGATCATAATTAGCTAATTAGTCTATCTCCTCATTTAGAGCTAAATTATAATGTGTGTGTGTGTGTGTGTGCTTAAACAGTCTCATAATGTATTTCACACGTAATGCCTAAAAAATAATGGTGTAAATATGCTTAAAAACAGCAGATTTAACAGAAACAGGATTCTTATTGCAATGCTTTCGATCAAGATAACAAACAGAGGCGTTTGTTAATATAGGCTTTGATGAAAATGAATCATCATGGGATGGTTAGATGTTTTCAAAAGGAATGAATGGATTATGCTCTATTGATGATTGACTTTCATGTTGTACTGTAACGCTGTCAGCTGATTATTATCTGTATTATTACAGAGCCTTAATGAACTAGGACTAATTCTGACTGATGCTTACATTTAATAGGTCAAATCCATAAACACATGATCATTATGTGCACCTGAAAACACACACACACACACACACACACACACACACACACACATAGACACACAGACTCACACACACACACACACACACACACACATGCACACACACACACACACACACACACACACACACTCACACACACACACATAGACACACAGACTCACACACACACACACACACACATGCACACAGACACACACACACACACACACACACACACACACACACACACACGCGCACACACACACACACACATGCAAACACACACACACACACACACACTCACACACACACACACACACACACACACACACACACACACACACACACACACACACACACACACACACACACACACACAGCACAAACACACAGACACACACACACACATGCACACAGACACACACACATGCAAACACACACACACACACACACACTCACACACACACACACACACACACCCACACAGACACACACACACGCTCGTGGGCTCCCCAGGGTTTCACACTCATTTCAACAGACTTTTATTGAAGTGATTTTCATAAGAGCATTTGCTGGGATTACTGGGCGTCTGAAATCTGGCCCGGAGCGTTTGCTTTTTTGGCTATTTAACGTTCCGAGCGGCCCGGATCATTCTCTGCATCGGCAAAAGATGCTCTTATGATGAATAAATCCATAAATGAGTCTGACTGCTGCTCTACCTCTGAATGCGTCACTAAAAGAACACAGGAGATGTGATCGTACACAAAGCGGACGTTTTAAACAAGCGTTTATCTGTTTGATCAGAGCTATGAGTTTATTTCATGTCACTATAATACAGTCATTTTAGCAACACCTCAAATAAGGTCAAAATATTTCATATTTAATTCTATAACATAAAATACAATGGTAAAATCCATTTTATTTATATATATATATATATATATATATATATATATATATATATATATATATATATATATATATATATATATACAGTACACACATAATTGATGTTTACAAAAGCTTTGGGTTGGGATGTGATTAATCATTTGACAGCACTAATATTAAGATGGACATAAACACACATGATTATTAATTGTAATGTTGCAAACGTAACAAAACAATCTTTTATAATGTTTTATGATTTGAGTATATCTCGTTTCTTTCAAATGATTATATATTCAATTAAATATTAGATGAGATATTTAGATATTTATTAGCACTTGAAAGGTAAGCAGTATAAAACGAGTGAATACAGTACTTCTGTAGATCTCTCTGTTGATTGTGGGTTGTTTCACCAGGCCCAGAACGGGGACATCTCGTCCTCATAACATATATTTATTATGCATATCAAAATCTATCGGAATGAAATTTTAATGAATGTTAGTTTTGGATTTTCTGTAATCTTTTTTCCTCAGTTATTTACATTTTTCATAAACACATCACGTGGGGTGCTTCTTTAGTGAAAGATTGATGTTTTTGTTCTGAGATCTGATGAAGTCCCCTGCAATGAAATGGATCAGTAATCAAAGTTATGTTTTGGATGTTTAGATGAATACGGACTGCTTTAGATCCATAAACACGTGTGTTCAGGGTGTAGACTGATCCCAGTTAAAAAAAAAAAGCTTGTAATAGTAAAAACATGACACAAACTAAGGAGAATGCATTGAAAAGAATTAGAATTTTATGAAAATGTTTTGGCTTAATATTTAATATTGCTAAATCAACAACTGAAGAAAACATCAAAGATATCTGAAGTGGTAACCTCAAAATGATTACATTTATTGATTTTATTCAGTTCCTAAATATTAAACATTATTATTGATTTGAAGTTGGTAAATGTTTTTAAACTGATTTTATGAGTGCAGTCAGGTGAGGATATCACATGACTTCCAGACTGTGCTGATGATGAAGGTGATGGTGATGATGATGATGAATGAATGTGATGATGATGATGAAGGTGATGATGATGATGGTGATGATGATGATGAATGTGATGATGATGAGATGGTGATGAATGTGATGATGATGATGATGATGATGATGATGATGATGGTAATGATGATGTGATGATGGTGATGATGATGATGATGATGATGATGATGATGATGGTGAATGTGATGATGATGATGATGATGATGATGATGATGAATGTGATGATGATGATGATGATGATGATGATGATGAATATGATGATGATGATGGTGAATGTGATGATTATGATGATGATGATGATGATGATGATGGTGAATGATGATGATGATGATGATGATGATGATGATGATGATGATGGTGATGATGGTAATGATGATGATGATGAATGTGATGATGATGATGATGGTGATGATGATGAATGATGATGATGATGATGATGATGGTGATGATGATGATGGTGATGATGATGATGAATGATGATGATGATGATGAATGTGATGATGATGATGATGAATGTGATGATGAATGTGATGATGATGATGATGATGATGATGGTAATGATGATGATGATGAATGATGATGATGATGATGGTGATGATGGTAATGATGATGATGATGAATGAGATGATGATGATGGTGATGATGGTAATGATGATGAAGGTGATGAAGGTGATGATGATGATGATGATGATGGTGAATGTGATGATGATGATGATGATGAATGTGATGATGATGATGGTGAATGTGATGATGACGATGGTGAATGTGATGATGAATGTGATGATGACGATGATGACGATGGTGACGGTGGGCTTCTCCTCTCAGTGTCCGGCCTGCAGTGTTACGGCTGTAATGTCTTCCACGGTCAGAAGTATGTGGACGTGGGCTGCACGAACCCAGAGGTCATCACGTGCACACACTCACACAAGGGCTTCAAGCACCGCTTCTGCATCAAGACCGAGAGCAGTGAGTCACCTTCAGCATCTCAGCAGCATCCTCAGCTTGTTTGTGAACCAGCACTGACCCACATATTCAAAGATTACACAAATTTAATCTTCTGCTATTCTTCGGGCGCTCAACAGGAAATGACCTCAGATATAACTGACATCTGCACAAAGAATTAGCAAATATAAACCTCACTCTGTATTATTAATCTGGGGTGATCATGTGTTCAGATCGCTCACTGTACAAAAAAAATGAACTCAAAGTATTCAAACTATCCAAAATTTTTTTACAACGCAGTGACTTACAGACTTCAGAGGTCATGAACTGCCTCTCTTTTGTTTTGTTCTGTTCTCTAAAGGGATTTTTTCACTAGAAGTAATGTTCAGTTACTCTTTCCGCACGGATCACTTATGGTTTGTTTTTTGCATAGATCTGAGAGTTCACCTCTATTAAAACTAAACAGCGTAGAACTGGTGGGCGTGGGCTAAATATGCTGTAATGAGGGCGGGGCTAAATAAGCAGCGGCCGTTGGTGGGCGGGGTTAAACATGCAGGAGTTGTTCTTCTTCTGTGGAGGCGGAGCTTATCCACTTTATTACATCACTGGCTCTAAAGCGCATTCTCTTAATGATTAATGGCTGTGTTTTGGGCATTGTGTGCAATAAACCAATCAGAGTCTTATCTTCCATTTAAAAGCCATTTTTTCGTATTCACACGGAAGAATTTGCAAACCTAATTCTGACACGTGCAGTGACATGTAGACATATTTATGTAGCCTACACAATAATAATCTTACATTTTCAATATTTGCATGTATGTGTGGGCACGAATGCATTTAAACAGAATGAAAATGATAACTGCTCCGGGATGAAACGTGTCGGCGATGGAGCAAAACATCTGTTTTTAGACTAATAAGACCGCTCTGAAACGTCCAGGATGAGCTTACAGTGCAATGACCTGGGATTTTGGGTTCCTCAGTTCATGACCTCTTTAAGGCAGACGACAAAAGCTTTTAAAGTTGAAGCAGGTTTTGTCTGCTCAGAAACACATCAGTCTGTTATCACTCGGGCGGCTCAGCCGCGGCTCAAACACGAAAGCGCGTCGATAACGAAGCGTGCTGACGTTCACGTCAATCTCCTGACGGCGAGAACAAACGCTGACGCAGCGCTGCTTTCCACCGGCTCAGGAGAACTCTGAGCTGCTGAAGACAGCCGTCAGCAGAGACGCTTTAATCTCTGGACCGTCCTTCTCTTCTGCTGCTAAAATGCTGATAGTTTGATCTCGTCATCTCTGAACAAGAACTGCAACTAAACTACCATCCATCCATTCTCTGTAGGGTTGATGATCCCAGCACCTCCAGACTGTTGAGGAGTTATCCACAAAAAAATTGAATCGTATTAAATATGAAAGTTCAGCATACTATACAAACCTCCAGATGAACCTGAGCACAGACGGCTAAACCACAAGTACTAAATCATTTTCTTAAATCATCACTTTTTCTTTTTGCAAGTGGCAATGAACTAGATCGTCAAATATTTGATTTCAGCTGAGAAAAACTTAATTTCCTGCTTATTAACAATTAGTAAGGTAGTTAAGGGGTAAGAAGTAAAACATGGTCATGCAGAATAAAACATTAATAGGTGCTTTGAGCAGCCAATATAACAGTAATATACATGTTAACATACAACTAATTAATAGGGAGTTCACTTAGAAAAAAAGATTTTAAACTATGTTTGGACATTAGAGAGCATTCAGAAATGTTTCATCTGCAAACACACACACACACACACACACACACACACACACACACACAGACACACAGATACACACACACACACACACACACACACACACACACACACACACACACACACACACACACACACACACACACACACACACACACACACACACACACACACACACACACACACACACACACACACACACACACACACACACACACACACACACACACACACACACACACACACACACACACACACACACACAGACACACACACACACACACACACACACACACACACACACACACACACACACACACACACACAGACACACACACACTCTTGTCACAAAACCAGACACTTTGACTCATTTCTTTTTTTTTTGGTGAATCTCTGCAACAAACACTAATCTAACAGGAGTAATGTCTTCAGGAGTCGTGAGGCGTTCTTAGATTTTCACGTAAGGTTTAGAATAAAAGAGGCAGCGTTTTGAAAACTCGCAGAAGCAGCTGAAAAAAAACCGACGACGTATTTTTGTGAGCTGCCTACTATTTCAGCGGTTTGGCCTAAAACAAGGTCAGCGGAGTTTGATTCATGGTGACACAAACAGCTCGGATGCGGTCCCTGAGCCTCGTCACTAATGAGGTTAATTATCCTGGAGTCTTCAGCTCCAGTGAAGCAGCAGATCAGAAGAGACTGTGACTGACACGCAGCGCTGGGGAGCTTGCTCTGGAATACACATTTACAATCTAATACGTAGTCTGCTTTCTGTTTTCTGAATCTGTGTGTGTGTGTGTGTGTGTGTGTGCAGCGGCGCTGGGCATGGTCCTCACCAGCGGCTGTGCTACGTCTCGTCACTGTCAGCAGCAGGAGCTGCCCGGAGTCTCCATCCACTGCTGCGACTCGGACCTGTGCAACACAGCCCTTCCCCGCGCTCCGGTGCGACACACACTCCTGCTGCTGCTCGCGCTCACACACATCTGCTGCTGAGCCCGCCGTCCGGCCGGGAGTCTGAGCCTGCTCTCCGCTCGGCTGGGAATGCTCCTCTTCGTGTTTTTGTATTGTTGTCTAGTATACATTTATTAACCCCTGGGTTCACAGAAAAGGCTTAAACCTAATCCTAGACTAAACTGGAAGAAACTCGTGCTGACTGATCTGAAAACACGTCAGTGCCTTTGTTTCGTCTTAAGTTTAGTCTTAGGCATGTTTATAAAAGTGAGTTACGGCCTAGTCCTGGTTTGAGTTAAACCCTGTCTGAGAAACCGGGACCAGATCTTGTTTTCCAAAAAACTGTTTTTGCTATATATATCTCCCACTGGGGTAAGAAAAATAATCTACAGTTATCTAAAAGAGAATATTTTTGGCCCCTTTGGCAGATTTCTTTTCTTGTTCTTTTTCTTCGTTTGGAAAGCGAGACTTAATATCTTACTTGTAAACTAAATACAAGGGTTTTTAGATATTTATACTAGAAAACAAAACAAAAATACTAAGTAAGAACATGTTTCTCGTTCCTAAAATAATCGCACGGTTTGAAAAGGTGAATTAAAGTGAATTATTTTCACAGTGGGCTGTGCTCACATTAATCTCACGTCATAAAAGCCCCGGTGCGAGAATATTTGACCGCTCAGAATCGATCACTCCACATTCAGGAAACCTCCGAATCAATGCACAGATCGTGATGTATTGATTTATTGTCCCGGCCCTGTCCACCGCTCGATGAACTCTGAGAAAGAGAATATCAGGCAGAAAATACACCACAAACAGCACTGAAGTGATGCATCTTTCTTCACGTTTTTATTTGTGTTCATGGGATCCTGTGAACGATTGTGTTTTTCTGAGGGTGAGTTACGTTCTTCTGGGTATCACTGTACCTTACAGACCTGTCGTGTGTGTAAATACATCACAAATACATGACCATGAAAGAGAATCTGAACCGAACCCAGCGGGTTTAATGAAGATGGTGTTCTTGTTAAAGGGACAGTTCACAGAAAGAGGACTGTTTGCTGTTAATTTACTCATCACCTCCTTTCGTGACGGGGTGACGGTCGTTCTCCAATAAAAACAGTAAAATGCATTTTTAGCCTAAATCGTGGCCCTTTGGTGATTCGTAACATGCAAGTCAACGGGTGCCGTCACTGTGAGAGGCAAAAAACATGTTAGAAAACACAAAATTAATCTGATGGTATATTACGTGAAATGAAACAGCCCTTGAAATACAGTCAAAAATATGAATAATATAAAAGATATTATAACTACATGGTTATAATGATTATCGTAGATGATTGTTAATAATAAAATGCTTAAATGATGAATGATTAAATAGACTCAGAATGAATGAGGGCACTGCACGATTACATTTTTTAATTTAATATTTTTTATTATTTAATAATGCTTTCAATGTTTTATTTTAGAAGAGCTCATTTTTTATGCCTAATATGCTTTTTGACTCTCAGAATGACGGCACCCATCGACTTACATTACATGTATCACCAAGAATCATTGTTTTAGCAAAAAAATCATTTTTTATGTTAAATTTATAGCAAATTGTAATGCCTGTCTGAGCTGTCCCTTTACCTCCATGTTGTTTATAATGTCCGGCACACTCATGAAGTGCAGGTGAACTACATATCTTTGTAAATACTGATGTTTTGTTGTTGTTCTGCCTGTGATCTCGTCGTGTAACTAAATGTGATCATGACGCCACATTTACTGTCATTTATTTTCTGTGAAGGTGTGATAAAGTGCTCGATAAACGGCTTTTCATCTTCCTATACCAGACAGGTTTCCCCGAATGAAGCTCACGCTCTGATCATTTATCTGAAAAGTGACTTAAAAGGAAACATAGCCATCCTTTATGATTCTGTGAGCTGTTCTGAAATCGTCTGAATAAAGGAAAGTCTGAAGGATCCTGGTGATATTTGCTTTAAAAGACTGTAGGAAAAGTTCAGTAGATGTACTCTTAGGAACCGGTCCAGAAGTACTGATGAAGGTGCTCAGTTTATTCTTTAAAATCAGCCTGAATTTTTATTATTCATTATATTATTCTTTATGAAGACTGACCAGCAGATGGAGACATGAATAGTGAATGAAAAGCAGAAGTAAGTGTTGATGCTTTCAGGTAATATTACTTTCACAGCTTCCATGAAGAACCTTTAACATCTTTGAGTCACAAAAGGTTCTTTGAGGCGAAAGAAAGTCCTTCAGATGATGAGTTGGCTCTCTGTAGAACCAAAAATGTTTTGAGGAAACTTTTAAGCATCTTAATTTTTTATGAAGGCCAACACAACTTTTTAAGAGTGAAGTTTAATGCTAAAATTGGTTTTCTATGTTAGTATTTTTGTCTTGTTTTCTGAAACAGTAAGATAAATAATCTTTCTTAACCCATTGTGTGAGTCTCTAAAACTGTGTCTCGTTTATAAAACAAAACCTCCGACACGATCCCAGACTCCATTACAAGAACCTTAATGTCCGCGTAAACCGGAAGTTTGTGATCGATTTTACTTCCGCACTGCGACTACTTCCGAGAGAAACAGAATATTAAATGAGAAGACTAGAGGGTGTGGCTTGTTTTTTTCTACTGCGAATTGATTGGATGTAGTAAAAGCGGGCGTTTCGTTCAGTAATGAACGCTGGACCGTTGGAGGGGCGTGGTTAATGATGTCACGCCCACCCAAGCCGTCAAACTGACGTCATCAGCCAAGACCCGTCGTTTTAGAGCTTTGGGTTACAGATTAAAAAGGAAAAACTGACTGGACTGACTTTCACGGATTTAAAAAACAGAAATGTGACCTAACAAAATAAATAGAGTTATTCTGGAATTCACACCGATTTATATCATAGAATACAGGGATAGATTATGATCCCGATCCACACACCTTAAAATCTTTTATTTATACAGAGCTTTTAACAAAACAGATTGTGTGAAAGTTCTGAATAGAATCAAATACGAGAATAAGACTGATAGTGATGTAACATAAAACCCAAGAAGAAGAAGAAGAAGAAGAAGAAGAAGGAGCCGTCTTAAGATGCGGAAGGTGTGGGTGTTTTGATTGTACTCGGACCTCTTAAGAAGCTCGAGGTTTGTTTGTTTTTATCACGTTATGACTCCTTTAATAGATCCTGAGTCTCTGGCGCCGCGCGTCGGCGCGCCGCGGAACCGCGTCAGTCTTTGTGCCGCCGCCATCTTGACCAGGATCCGGATAACCAGCATCTGAACACACCGATTCCCAGCACACACGCGCGACTACAGGTGAGAACACACCTGACACACACACGTCCCGCGCGCCCACACCCCGCTCTCCCGCGCTTTGCTCCGCGGAGCGCGTGCTTCCGGCGCCGAACTCGATCCCGAGGCGCGAGTCAGCCGCTAGCCGCTAGCCTCTCGCGCTAACTAGCCGCTAGCGGCTCCAAATCAGTACAAAACAAGAAGACGTGAGATGTGGAGTCGAGTGTGTCGAATGTGAATCAGTGTGTGTGAGAGTGTGTCGTGCTGATCAGGTTTATCTGACTCCCGCTCAGCTGTGATTGACATTCATGTTTATATCTGACAGCTTCACACAAACACACTCAAATACATGATTTTAGACGTGTGTGTGTGTGTGTGTGTGTGTGTGTTTCCATCAGGTCAGGCTGCTGTCAGTCATCAGCTCTCTTAATAGCTGTGAGGATGATGGTGATGAAGGTGTGTGTGTGTGTGTGTGTGTGTGTGTGTGTGTGTGTGTGTGTGAGTGTGTCCCTCACGAGCTGCTGGTTTATGATCATCTTGTGGTTCATTTTAGCTCATCAGTGAAACGCTATCGTTCTTAATCTCATCTAACATGAAAGTGCTTTTAAAAACAAACATGTAAAGACACGTGACCCGAGTAGATTAATACATGATGAAAACTGAATAAATGATCTTTCCAGTGATGTCTGGTTTGTTAGGATAGGACCATTTCTGACTGAGATATGTAGAATATATGTATAACACTATTATCATTTAAAGATAGTGAATAAACTCACTGTAGCTGTGTGTATTACTACATTAGTACATGTAGTTACTTAATATTACTCAGTACCTAAACGTGTAATTACACTGTAATAATGACATATTTAATGAAATAATTCAAAATACATAGGAATGAATGGCATCAGTCAGAAGTGATTTGTAAATCTTCTTGTAATTAGTTTCTCCTGTAATTCTTGTATTAATGTATTAAAGGAACGTTACACAAATACTCGAAAATATAAAGTTTCCTCAACATCTCATGCCCACAGTCTTCATAACTCTGTTTTATTAATTCACCGACTTCAGACAAGTCTGTCAGAAATGAATATTAATGCTTTCTTATTCAGAAAGAGCCTAAAGATTTTATTGAAAAAAGATTTCTATGCTGGTATTGTATTTATATTGTATTTATAAATTAATTTTAATATTTATATTTATTGTGTGCTGTCAAATAAGTATATATTTAAATTTATATATTTTTTATTATATTTCTTATTTTGCCTGTTTTTTTAATAACAATAATAATTTAACCATATCCCATTTTATATTTATTATTGAATGAGGCATAACTAAAGCATATGTGGCCTTTAAAAGTGAAAATGTATTCTGTTTTTCCAGATTATAAAATCATATATTTATTGTTTTTGCTAAATGAAAGTATGAACATGACAAAAGAAATAAGAACAGGAAGATCTTTGTTAAATGTCTTATCATAAATGTATCTAAAGTGTTGATTAGTGATGCATTGCTTAGAACTTTGTTTGGACATCTTTAAGAGATCAATTTCTAGATTTTAGTTTTTGTGTCCTAAGCTTAAAGATTTTCTAATCGTTGTATTTCACACAAATATTGTCCTAAACATAAGATCTGCATTAATTATAATTTGTTTACATTGCAGAAAACGTTTTAAATCTTTAATTTTTAACCACGCAACTTTTATTTTTAATAGAAACCTTTTTTATTTTTGACGGGAGTCTTGATCACTTGAATAGAGTACAGTATGAGTCCTGTGTGTTTATGAGTGTTTAATGCAGGTCAGAGTCACCTTACAACAATAGACACGTGTGTGTGTGTGTGTGTGTGTGTGTGTGTGTGTGTGTGTTTAACTGTGTGTGTGTTTGTGTGTGTGTGTTTCAGAGCGGCGATGGCCACTGCACCCTACAACTACTCCTACATCTTCAAGTACATCATCATCGGTGAGTGCGCTGTGTTCCGTCGCGGTGTGTTTTATCACGCCTCTCACGTCTGCTCTCTGTTCTCAGGAGACATGGGCGTGGGGAAGTCCTGTTTACTTCACCAGTTCACCGAGAAGAAGTGTGAGTACAGCATCTTAAACATCAGCATCTGGAGCCAAACAAACCAGCCTTGTGCTCCAAACAAACAGCCTCTGTGTGTGTGTGTGTGTGTGTGTGTGGCTGCTTTAAAGCGTCGTCACACACCTGGTTGGCCTTTATTTATTCTTACTTCTATTACTGTTGTCTTGCATCATCACTGACCGCCTGAATGAAGCGCTGCCTCTCCTTCATCCTCCTCCTCAGATAGAAGGGAGGTGTGGGTCACATGTGTCAGATTCAGACGCTGTCCTCCTCACGTTCTGATCTGAGCTGGGTTTAATTGAACCCCGAGACACACACCGTCTAGTTAGTTTACATTCAGCATTTTTGATCGAATGATTGCTGACTTTCATGCTGTCTTTTTTGATGCACAACACAAGCGTTTCCGACATAGTTCATGCATGTTTTCTTTCTGGCTAAGAATCCTATTTTTTTTTAATGCATGCACACCTTCGTGTTTTTGGTTTTGTTTTCTGATGGTCCGGTGTTCACTCAGCTGCTGTTGTTCTTCCCGAGCAGTCATGGCCGACTGTCCGCACACCATCGGCGTGGAGTTCGGCACCAGGATCATCGAGGTGAGCGGTCAGAAGATCAAGCTGCAGATCTGGGACACGGCGGGTCAGGAGCGCTTCAGAGCCGTCACGCGCAGCTACTACAGAGGAGCCGCCGGAGCGCTGATGGTGTACGACATCACCAGGTACATCCCTCACCCAGACGCCCGCCGAGGCTGTGAGGAAGGAGACTCACGCTCTGTGTGTGTGTGTGTGTGTGTGTGTGTGTGGGGCAGGAGAAGCACCTATAACCACCTCAGCAGCTGGCTGACCGACGCCAGGAACCTCACCAACCCCAACACTGTGAGTACGGAGCGTCCGGACACAAACACACGATTACAAGCTTAAATTGAGATTCACACGCCATCTGAAATATGATAATAATATCTGAGAATCTGAGGGAGCAAAACAATCTATACCTTGGAAATAATCTCCTTTTAGAGTTGTTCTTAGCAGTGCATATTACTAATCAAAAATTACATTTTTATATATTTAAGGTAGGACATTTACAAAATATCTTCATTGAACATGATCTTAATATCCTCATGATTTTTGGCATAAAAGAAATATATATATATATATATATATTATATATATATATATATATATATATATATATATATATATATATATATATATATATATATATATATATAATGCTTCTGTGCTCCAGGGACACTATTAAAACATCTTCTCAATGCAGAGTTATTTTTTTTTTTATGAAAATAAACTGCAGGTAATGTTTTGTCAGGTAAACACACAAGGGATTGATTAAAGGGTGAAAAAGACAAAAACATCTGTCTGGTGCAACAACAATTTAAATACTGAACACAAAACCTGGCAACCTCGTCCTGAAACCAGTGACTCTGACGCATAAAGACAAACCTCATTGTTTGCATCGAGTTTAATATATTTAATGTGCTAAAGACTATTTAAGTTGAATTAAAAGCGCGAGAGTAACACGTGCGTTATTTTCTCAGGTGAAAGGTTATACTGTACTTAAAGAATAAAGTAGTGTTTGGTTTGGCTGTGTTTGTGCAGGTCATCATTCTCATAGGAAACAAAGCGGATCTGGAAGCGCAGAGAGACGTCACGTATGAAGAAGCCAAGCAGTTCGCCGAAGAGAACGGTGAGAGACGCGTCTGACGGTCACATGACGAGTCACATGACCCTGACCTGATCCGTTTGTGTTCTCAGGTCTGCTGTTCCTGGAGGCCAGCGCTAAAACGTGAGTGACGTCACAGTCATTTATGAAGAAAAGGGTAGAATTATGGAGTAGAATATCCATAGAGCCAACGCTAGCAGAAACCGCTCCTCAGAACGACGTCTGTAAGAATCAGCGATAAAACTCATGGGTTTGGATGCTGATTTATTCACCTCTCGAGGTCAAGAGTCTCTCAGACGGCGATGAACTCTGCAGTGACCACCAACCTGAACCTGAGATATATAACGCTTTAGCACATCATTTCAATATTCTCAGCGTGTTTAGCATGCTTTAGTAGTTGAATCAGTTAGCCTGTTTTTTTAAATCACTTTCAGAAATATTTCAGACACCAGATATTATGTTTTGATGTTGTTTTGATGCAATCTTTTTCCACCACAGACTGAACAAACCGAGGCATTGTTTGATATTCAATTCATTACATACCTTTCTTTCTTATCTCACATTATCGAGTTTGTTTTATCACAGTTTAGCACCATTTTTCGAATCTTGAAGCTGTCTGAATAAATGACGGTTTGACTGCGTTTTCTCATGAGTTCAGTTTGGGTTTAGATTTTTTTAGATGTGAATCTCAGGTGAGAGTATGCTGACGTGTGTTTGTGCTCACAGAGGAGAGAACGTGGAAGACGCGTTTCTGGAAGCAGCTAAGAAGATCTATCAGAACATCCAAGATGGCAGTCTGGACCTGAACGCGGCCGAGTCGGGCGTACAGCACAAACCCTCGGCGCCGCAGGGCGGGCGGCTCACCAGCGAACCACAGCCGCAGAGAGAAGGGTGTGGCTGTTAATGACCTTCATCCTCCTCCTCCTCCTCCTCATCACACACTCGGCCGTCCCAGAGAGGGGAGGATCACAGCTACATGCGCTCATTCCCTTCTCTCTCGTCATCTGTCCGTCCTCACTCTCTCTGGTCGGTGTGTTCTTACGTTCCCTTCATCCTCTGACCGCACTAACCATTTCCCATCACGTCACACTTCAGTTCAGCTTCTTTTTATTGACGCATTTTACAGCTCGACAGACCCTGGTTGCATCAGGATTATATTGAATGCGTTTCTGCTGCCGTTTTTTCCACCCGTTTGAGAACCAAAGTTCAAGTTTGTGAAGCGTTCAAGGCAGGAGGACCGCTCTGTTCCGGTCAGACGCCTCCTGCTGCTGAGGGGCGCGAGGTGGAGGTGCTCGGAATAATGCATTGCATTCATGCATCTGTAAACGTACAGCGGTTGCACTGATCCCAGATTTAAAACCGAATGAAAGTCTCTTGTTGCGAGCTCGCAATCACGTGCATGTCGACATGCGAGGGTCCGCTTGGTTCAGACAGCTTTATGAATCAAAGACACTTTATGGAAAGACTGATTCTTGCCCCTTCGTCATATCAGTATCCATTCATCTGTCCTCTCCACCGCTTTTTTGTGTTGCCTTATTGTTACTCATTCATCTTAATATTATTACCATCACTCTTTAATCTCGACTAGCTCAACATGCAGTTCGAACTTGAGTTCAACAAACGGTTTTACAACACCGCTACTGTTTTGATCTGTGAAACGGCTCCAGACGTGTAGGCTGTACAGTAATCATCAGAGCATCGGCTTGTATATTAACAGCATCACGCACAGCTTCTTCTGAAGCAGCATCTGTGTCTTAACTCAGTGTACGTACCATATGAAATGGGATCCGATTCAGCTGCTGTACATAAGGCTGTATCTGTTGGTGATGAAACACAGCCCTGACGCCTCGCTCATAAACTCTCCGCCCGAAGAGACGCCAGGCAGATTCTACAGAAAGTCTTAAAGATGGAGCTCAGATCTCGACTGATCTAGTCCTTCTGAACTGTTTGAACGACCTCTTCTCGCGAGTAAAAAGCAGTACATATGTATAAACTTTGAAGGAGCTGTGCTAACGTTTGAAAAATCTGTTTATGCGTGTATGTGATTTTAAAATGTTGACATTTTGATTTTAATGATGACAATAAAAATGCTCTATCACAGGAAAGCGTCTCTGCTTCGGTCTGGGTGAATGGAAATAAACGCCTGCGTATCACGCGAAAGCAAACCCTCGACGTTGTTCAAGTAGCAAAATTGCTTTGTATTTTATGCAACAAAAATTGCACCAAGGTTACAGGAAGAATGGACTGAAAATAGGTGACGTGTATTTACAAAGACGAGCAATTAGTCTACAAAAGTGTGAGGCTTGAATACAAATGAAAAAGTAGTGGCATGATTTTAAAAGGAAAAAAACACGAAATGTCAACACTGGTAGTACCATGTTGAATTAAAGGCAGCTTGTGTTTGGCCTCCTCCTCCTCGGGCGTCGCAGTCTGATGGCAAAGTGTCAGAAAAGACAAACTAATACTGAAACAACTGCATCATTTCAATTACACAAGCAAAACAGACAGGAAAGTTTTAGTAAGATAGTCATCGACTCGGTGAGAATCGTGGGGCTTGTGGTCATCGGATAAAGCCGCTCCGATCACGTCCGTGACCCCGGAGCACTTCTGTCAGTGGTGTGTGGAAAACCTTTGAAATGACAACTTAAGTGGTAACCGAAGATCTCTCAGAGGACATTACAAAAACATCTATACATATACTGCTTCTTAAGCTTCTCAAGTCTTTCTCCTTGAGACAGTAGTGTGTTTCGTTCGCTGATCCGTGATTCCTGTCCAGCGAGTCTCTTTAAGGCGACTGTATTTTCAGAAAGGAGTCTGCAGTGATTGTGCTGAAGGAACACTTGTTCATAATCCTCGAAAAGATGGGAAAACCGACTTTCCGACCGCATCGCTGAAATGTCAATCATGGCACAGTGTCGCAATCAGAATACGTGATCAGTCGATTCCATAATCAAGTTCCTCATATCACAGGGAGCGTTCACATCTCGCAACGAAGAGCTTTCTTGACCAATCATACTAAAACTAAGCGAAACAAGTCTTTATCAATAGTATGATCGTGTATGTACTGCAAAAATACATTTTGATCCCGTAAAAACGTTTGGAAATGTGAGGCACATGAGGTGTTTTTCTGTCAGTCATGAAGTAATGCTGTTTTTATCAAATACTTGCAGAGAAGCACTGCAAAAAAAAATATTCTTCCTTAGCACTTTTGTCTCGTTTTCTAATAAAAACACACTACAAATTATTGAATCAAGATGCATTCACTTGACAAGTAAAACTTATCTTGTTTTCTAAAAAAAACAACAACCTCAAATCCCAACTTTTGTTATTTTTTGCTTAAAACAAATAAAAATATATTGCAATGGTTTATGAAAAACACACTTAATTCAAAGGCTAAACAAGATTATTTTTACTTGTTTTAAACAAAAACAAAGAAAATTTTAATCATTTTTCCAGACAACAAGACAAAGTTTTACTTAGTAAGCATCTTAAATCCAGAATTTATAGATATTTTTACTATTAAAAAAATATTTAAAAAAAAGTTTGCATCGAGGAAAGTCAAGGAATTACTGTGAAAGACTCAATCAAGTCAACTTGGACCTGTGCTACCTTAAGATTGCCAAACGGACTCTGGAGGAACGGTTCCTCTGCATCTGTGCACAGTAATAAGACACTGAACCGTTGGGAAATGTTCCTGTATTTGGCATAAGTAAAGCTGAGGTGGGTCGATGGGATACCACTCGGATAATACGGGTCGCCTCCGAGCTCTTCTCCGCTACCTCTGAACAATGTCACTGATCTCTTTGACGGAGGAAAGCAGCTTGGAAAAGTCTTGAGGCGTGTTGGCTCCCCCGGTGGCAGCAGGGCAGATCTGCAGCTCGCGCAGGCTGCTCTCCAACTTATTGATGGCTTCACGGAACGCAAACTTGTTGCGCATCTGCTGGATGGACTCCACGTAGCTCGCGCAATACTTGGACAGATTCTTGCCGGCTTCCAGCACCGCACTGTGGCTGCCGGTCTGCTCTGAAATACGTCCGATGGCGGCTCGCAGGAGCTCGGTGCTCTCCAGGACCATCTCACGCGTGATGCAGGAGTTAGAGAGCCGCTCCGAGGGCTGCCGCGTCTTCCTTAACGAGCGCCGGGTCGTCATGAGGGGAATGAAGTTGGATCCTGGATCACCGACTGCCGATCCTGTTCCCATCCCTGGCAGCTGACCGCTCTGGGATATAGACGTCGTCTTTGGAGGGTTCACTTTTGAGGTGTTTTTTGGCACTTTCTTAGCACTTTCTTGGGAAAGGCCTTTGCCTTGTTCTGCGGAGCTGGGACTGGGAGGGCTTTGTTCAGACGAGCCTTTGACTTTGGTATCCGATGAAACGTCAAAAGTGGGACTCCTTGAAGTCTTCCCGGATTTGCCGCTCGAGACCGGAGGCGGAGGAGGAGCTGGTTTGGGTTTGGCGAACTTCCCCTTGTCTCTTTGTCCAGGGACTTCAGAAGAGTTCTTGAGCCTGCGAGGTCTGCATTCGTCTCCTAGAGGAGGAAGCACACTGGGTTTGAACAGCTCCGCTTGCAAGGCACTCGTTTTGGAGTTCTCTGTGCGGCGGCTGAGCTTCGGTGTCAGAGTCAGGGGACTCGATCCAGGACTTGACTCAGAGTCCTTAAACACTTCATCTGGGGCATCAGAGTCGGTTTTCTTGGGAAGGCGCGGTGGAGGAGTAAGAGTGCCGCCGCGGGGTACACAATCAGCTTTCTTGCGAGGCAGAGCTGGCTTTCCTCCGAAGGTTCCCGAATCGAAGTGAGACGACTGGATATCACGGGGCAAAGTGACCGACTTCCACTCTGTGCGCTCGGACCCTGGAGGCATGCTAGAGGCAGAAGAAGACCTTAAGAAGCGCTTGGAGTTTGATATGGGGTCTTCTTCTGTGGGTGGAGTTGTGGCTAGCTTCCCTCCGCCGCCGGACGCTGTGCCCTTTTTCCGTGAATGAGATGAAAAGAGCTGACCGGGATACACCGGTGCTCCGTTGGTGACTCCAATGATCGCTGTATTGTTGGAGGCGAACATTTTGGAAGGCTCGATGCCATCATTATTGAAATCCTCTCTGCAGTCAGAATTCAGTCCTCTTCGATCCAGGGGCCCATCCATCTTCCCGAAGGAGCTGCTGCGTTTAGGAGGCGCTGGAGCCGTTCTCTTCTTTTTCTTGATTAAACTGAATGGATTCATTCGGAACTTATCTTTATCTTTGGCTAGGCAGCGATCGTCTTCGTTAAGGTTGCTATCGAGGACGGGCCTCGGGAGCATCGGGGGCCCGGTGACCTCAGCCTCGGCTGCGTCTGGAAAAGGTTAGTTTCATCAGTCTGCAGAAGACAACTCAGAATTGACTGTGAAAGCTGGGAGAGCGCATCTTACCCGGACTGTCGCCATCCCTGCTGTCCGTATGTCTTCGCAGAGTCCTCGTCTTAGTGGGAAGTTCTGGAGCCTGCTGTATCGGACCCAGGGTCAGCTTCTTGCCCTTCTTACCCAGCTCTTTCTCCACCTCTGCAACCCACAAAGAGTGAAGGTGAGCCACAAGAAAGTACACGTTAATTTCTTTAAATCTCCAGAGACAGTCTTACCGTCAGAGATACTGGACTCTTGAAACATCGTCTCGAACGCCTGGTGGGTTTCAGCGAAAGAAGGCCGCTCTGCAGGTTTCCACCTCCAACCTACAGACAGACACATAGGTCAATCCAAAGGGCCTTTTCTAATCAAGTTATTTGAACACCCAGTGTGTGAAAACAAGCAGTTTCTAATGGTTAAAATCCCCCCCCACTCCTTTCTCTTTTTTTTATTATGGCTTATTTTGCTAAGTTACAATAATCTGTTTTCACTGGTGCTGCATTCACATGCCACCAGAATGAAACGTAAATAGGTATGTGGCAGTTTATAATTGCATATGAAGCAATATGAATTCGACCGCTTTATTCTTTCGAGCTCAATCAAGAGTAGGACTGAGTTTTTCGCTGAATTTTCGCTGTGAGAGACGGTCTCATTTTGTTTTTGCCAGCCCTTGAAACTCCTCCCTCTTCTGAAAAGGGGGCTGGAGCAACAGCTCATTTGCATTTAAAGGGGCATATTTTGGCTCATATCCTTAAAACTAGCAATTTAAAAAAGCTACAATTGATCTGTGAGGTATTTTAAGCAAAAACTTTGCATACACACTGGTTTACATCTGGTTAAAATGGGCATAATAGTTAACCTTTAATTGTAATCATCTTGTTTAAACACTTGAGCTTGTCTACATTCTGCTCCTGAACCAAAGAGCTACTTACAGGCCCTCATGAGCTCATAGACTTTCTCTGGGCATCCCTCCGGTCTGTCCATGCGGTAATCTTTCTCTAGTAGCTCATACACTTGAGACAAGTCGATGCCAGGATACGGAGACATCCCATAGGTCGCAATTTCCCAAAGCAAGACACCAAATGCTAAAGAGTTCAAGCAAAAAATGTCAGTTTTACGCACAAGATGACACTGATATATCTAGACCTGGGAAGTGCTTACCCCACACGTCTGACTTGATGGAGAATTTATTATAGGCCAGACTCTCCGGGGCGGTCCATTTAATGGGAAACTTGGCTCCTACGTGGGCTATGTAGGTCTCTTCAGTCATCAGGCGACTCAGTCCAAAATCTGCCACTTTGACCAAGTGGTTTTCCCCGACTAAGCAGTTACGGGCAGCCAGATCCCTGAAACAAGAGCCAGATCGTAACTGGAAACGTCTTCCTACTATTACTATGTTGTCCTCGAGATGGATATGGCAAAAAAAAAAATTATGACTTTAACTTTTCTTTATTGAACCTTACAACCTCCCGCACCTACAACTAACTATTGTTATGTTTAATAACTATATATATGTTTTTGCAATAACTTTTGAACTGCCAATCCTATATGAATGCTTTCAAAAGTATATTAAAGATTCTCCTCTTTTCAGAGATATCATATTTGTCTCATTAGGATATTCAGAGGCTCCGAAGCATATGTAATTACATTTTGAAAGTCACTTTTTACTGTATTTTGTTGTTATATAACAAGGTTTCCATTTTCTTTACTTTCTAAATGTTTTTGAGCACATCTATATTGTTAGTGAAGTAAATAGACCAGTTTTTCACTGAAGAGCACCCACAACAATATTGTAACAAATAGCTATAACTTGCTTGTAAAATGTTAAATATAGAACAAATTTTATTTGGAAGTATTAAACACCCAGATACAACTTTCTAACCAAAAAAAATCAAACTTCAGGAGTACCCAGTAAAAAAAATCTATTTATTGCTTGTTTTTCTTAAAATTCATTCATTCTCAGACAAAACAAAAAGAAAATGAAGACTTTAAATTAGCTAGACTGAAACTTCAAGTTCTCCTGTTTATGATGGCTTATAGCACTTAATGCTGACTGCTAGATAAAGTCTGAAAAAAACTACAGGAGAGTCGGGTTCAGTCATGACGCAAACATGAAATACCAGTCATACAGCAGTTCTTCACAGGTTTTTTATTCAAATTCACTGCTTTTCCATTGTTTTTTCTGTGTAAACACAGACATGTTTGACTGTGGCGCTCGTGTCTCATGCACGAAATGACTTTATAAAAACACAGCGCTCAAGATAAGACAAGTTCACTCCCGTCTTCTGGCATGTTTTTTTCTATTCTACAGTCTGCGACGTATCTTTGTCAACACAAAGTGCATTCTGTGTGAATGGCACCTAGCGCTACGCTATACTATTCTACTTATGGTCCATCACAGAGCGGTTAATTAACTTGTGAATGGATCACCAGCATAAAGTTTCTAATTCTAACATCTGGTAACAACAAATATAATTTTGGCTAAATATTAAACTTGAATTAATCTATCAAGTCACAAAATTCGGCATAGCCATACTTTGTCTTGTAATGTTTTAGTTCACAGAATGCAATAAATATGTTTTGTGAACTACCTTTTAAATGAATGAACATATCCTGATGGTCTTTGTTCAGTTATTTTGTTTCTTTTAGGCCGAGAGAATGACATCACTGCCTCTCTCTTATTGTGCTATAAAACTCGTTCCAACTTGTATTAAGCCCTTTCTGTCTTACGAAGCAGCACAATGACTGTTTAAAGGGGTCATATGACGTTGCTAAAAACATTATTTTGTGTATTTGGTCTAATGCAATGTGTTAATTCTGTTTCATAAAAACACATTATTTTTCACATACTGTACATTATTGTTTCTCCTCTAATCCCTGTCTTCCTGAAACAGTTCGATTTGTACAAAGCTCCTCTTTCTAAAAATGTAAGGTGTGCTTTGATTGGCCAGCTATCCGGTGCACTGGCCGAATACCTCAAGAAATGTTATGGCCCTTCTAATAACGTTATGCCATGTCTGTGACACAAAAACAAAACAATACATTACAAACGAGGCATTTGTTGCATCCAGTGAAGAAATTATTACAGATGATCATGACTTAGTACTGGTTTTTCGTGTCGCATTACATATCCCTAACACCGTGTCAGCATTTGTGATCAGATAAACGACAAACAACCAGTACTACCCTTCACTGCTCAAAACTCACGTTTGACTAGTCAGTAGCAGGTTCTTTTAATTTACAAAAATACTTAAAAGGTTGTGAGTCAGAAGCTCCAGACTGTTCTTGTAGAGTTAGAATCAGTCTCTTTCTAGTCTCTGTTCAGAGTCAGCATAGATTCAGGAATGAGGCTGAACACACTCTAATGTGTGTGTTCAACTGTTCTGGAACAATGTTGTAAACACAACTTAACACTGATTTCTAGTCGTGTTCTCAGTTTCACGATGAAACACAGAACATGGCGCCCATAGCAACGCTACACACAGAGTAATAGCTCCGCCTTCTTTCTTTGGCGGAGTTATGCAAATAAACCCACTCTGTGACGTAGAAAAGAGGGGGCGTGTTTAAACGAGTCCTTATAGGGGGGTATGTACAAGACATAACTTTTATAAAGACCATCTCTTTGGATTTGAGACTCTCTCTTTGAGTCTTTGCAGCTTCTGGGATCTTATGCATGCACTAATAGCTTGCAACACTCCAGAGAGAAAGGAAAACATGAAATCGTATCATATGACCCCTTTAATAAGACTCAAACGCAGCACCTGTGAGCGTGTGCCTCACCTGTGGATGAAGTTCTTCTTCTCCAGATACTCCATGGCAGAGGAGATCTGCGTGGCCATGTAGAGCAGCACCACAGCATTGACCTCCTCGTGATTACAGTCACGCAGGTAATCCAGCAGGTTTCCGTGGGTCATGAACTCGGTGATGATGTAAAACGGAGGTTCCCGTGTGCAGACACCTGACATCAGAGAAAAACACCGATCATCACATGTCTCTTTGTGAAGGAAACCTCATTTAGAAACGCATTCCTGCAGAACATCATTGATCGGTGTGTGTTTGATCGACTCTTTAGCCCAAAACCTCACAAACATAGACCTTTTCCATGAAGTCTTCCACTTGCTGGTTGAAGTTGCTGGATTGATTACAAAAATGTTGCTTTGACCTCTATTATGACATGACCCCTCGCATAAAAAAAAAAATGATGTGACCCTGGACTACAAAACCAGTCATAAGGCAATTGTTGCATCAATAATGATTAATCACATCCAAAATAAAGGATGCGTGTGTGTGTGTGTGTGTGTGTACACATGTATGTACTGCACATATTTATTATGTATATATAAAAGGCCCATATATCCAGTTTATATTCATAATTATATATAAACTGGATATTTTTTCCTCATATACATGCATATATATATATATATGCACAAACACACACATATGCTGTACACACACATGATGTTCAATTATTCACAATTAACCGTAACCCAGCACTAATAAATACATTATATTTATTTGCTATTGTGAAGTACTTCACAGTTCACTAGTATTACAGTAACATTTGTTGATTTAATATTTATAACTATCAATAAAAATGTGTTTCCACATTTTGTTAGTTTTTTTCCCTGTATAAATGGACTCACCCAACAGCTGCACCAGGTTCGGGTGTTTGATTTCTTTCATGACCGCAGCTTCTTTTAAAAACTCTTCCACTTCCATTGTGTCCTCCTGCAGAAGATGAAAAACTGTTCTCAGCAAGCATTCATCACTACATGAGGATTATTATGCTCCAAGAAAAACACTGCTACATGTGGATTATTTGACAGGATTTTCATTATATTGATCGGTCATGAGCACAACTACATGAGCTCAAAACAAACAGCACCCATTATCTGAAAATGGGGTAAAAAAAAAACCCTCTTAATATTTTTCAATATTCTTGTTCAGCCTTTGAATTTGTTTATTCTTCGAATTAGATTTTTCTTACCTCACTGGTAGATATTTTTGCTTGTTTTAAACTATGATTAAAAATGTTCTAGTAAACTAGATCAAGAGTATGTGTTCTGGGCGTCTCTGACCTTTAGTGTTTTGACGGCCACAGTCAGGTTGTACTTCTTCCAGACGCCCTCGTACACCTCTCCATACTGTCCTCCGCCCAGCTTGTGCTTCATGGTGATATCGGTGCGCTCCATCTCCCATTTGTCGTAGTTGGGTGAGACGCCGTAGATGGTGGGCTTGTTGCGTTTGGGCGCTGGGTAATGCAGCGTGGTGATGAGGCCGTCGGAGACGGTGGAGTGATGGTGAACCAGCTCCGCTAGCGTGTTAAAGCGGCTCTCTGACGAAACATACAGCTGCAATTGAACAGACACGAGAACCTGAGCGAGAGAACCGGCCCAGAACACAGACGCTCAAAACCCAAAACACACTGCTTTAAAGTCACCGTGAAAACAAAGCGGACTATTCTTATCCCTTTGGAATATGCATGGTTTGTTATAAATGTTTTATCGCCTGAAATATTACAAGAGTTAAAATGTGTTACGCGTCAAAGAATGTAACATTAAAGAGTGATGCCTTTCCTGTTAACATCCTCGTTCACTACGGATGCCTTTTCTTTTCATTTTAAGCATTCATTAGTTTAACAACTGCATTTTTTCCATCCATATACTTCAGATGAGGCAGGAGAGTAAAGAACTTGGATTCATGTCATGTTTTTTTGTCAAGTGTCCTGAGTTATATGATAGCAGCTATCCTTACTAATTGCAAACGTTTAATCAATTATGCGCATTTTGAAACCTCGGAGCGTGTTAAAAGTGAGCCGCTGAGCTGGAAAGGCGTCTAGTGCTCATTCCTGACGGCTCTGACCGGAGATTCCAGCAGGGAAGTGTGAGGCGGCCGAGGCATGCGAGGAATGAGCGCAGCGGTCATCAGCGTCCAGCAGGAATGCAGCGTGACACATGGACTCGTTTATCTGCCCACAGACAGCACTCATCATCACTGCTTCACTACTGAGGGCACTTCAGCACGCTGTTGAAACACACTCCATCAGGGAAGCGCCGAATGTTCGGCGAGTGAACTAGCCAAAAAAGTCCTTCCTGTTTTCGACCGAATAAGCCAAAAGACAGAATAATATGTACTAGAGCTGTCAAAAAGGCTGAAAAACTACATTTGAATTTTGTACTTGAATATTGTCAATATTCACATTTAAAAGGCTTCACTTCAGTTTGCTTTCGGTTTCTCAGGGACTAGGGCTGTCGCGGTGAAGGAATTTCCCTTGCGGTAATTTTGAGTGGCTCAATAGAGTGGTATTAACGCACATAATCATACATGTATACATACATTTTTTATATATATATATATATATATATATATATATATATATATATATATATATACACACACACACACACACACACACACACACACACACACACACACACACACACACACATATATAAAATCTCTCAGGTTCCTATGTTTATGTTCAGTTATTTCACTTTGTACTCATAGAATTCAAATAAAAATGTAAAATTTTGAGGCATTACGATCTTAAAAGGAACACTTTTTTTGGAAATAGGCTCATTTACTTATTATTATTATTATCTCATTATTCATTACTACATTGGAATGAGAGTATAGTTATATCAGCCTAGAAAACTGCAACTTTTCTGTCGGTGTAAGTACACTATAAAACTACAGAAGGGTCCATTTTTTATTAGGAAAAACATTGAAACTTCTGTCATGATGCTACTGGTCTAATTGGATTCAATGATCTATGCTAAGCTATGCTAAGAGTGCTATCGCCAGACCCGGAGATAGGCTGAAAACTCAACTTATTAACTCTGGTGGAGTTGGAGAATGAGCTCATTTAATTCTTCACATCATTGGAAGCTCTCTCTGGTTCTCTCACCTTGCCGTCCGAGGCTGTGTTGATGCGGTAGTGATAGACCCGGCCCTCGTAGCGCAGCGAGATCGACCTCTGACCCGGGCTGCTCTCGCTCTCGCGCACCAGAAAGCTGCCGTTGATGCCGCTGCTCAGCAGGTACTCGGCGGCGTTGCGGGACACGGGCCCGTGATACCAGCTGTGCTTCTCCAGGCTGTTGACGGGCGTGATGTAGTTGCTGGGAACCCAGCCCTGGCCGTTCTTGGTCTGCGCCTCGCACCACTCGCCATTGTGATTGTATCCCAGAACCCTCAGCTTCTCTCCTGATGAGGGCATGAGAAACGCTTACGTCATGCTCATATCAATGTCATCACAGCATGGATGACCGGTCACAAGTTACAAGTAACGGGAGTTACGTAATCAGATCTAGTGAAGTTACACATTACACAACTTTTGTTTGGTTTGGAAGGAAATATCAAAGTTACTTTTTCAAATAAGTAACTCCAGTTCATTTGTGTCCCACATTTAAAAAATAACGCATTAGTTTCCATAAAAACTGCTTAAGTAAATAAGGATAGTATTTATTTATCCTCAGTTATATTTAATATATAAAATATAATACATTAGGAAATTGTATCATTTTGTTTTATTGGATATTTTGTCAAACCAGTAATCTTTACATCCCTAGAACGCATTGACCAATCAGAGACGCAGATCCATTTAGTCCATAAAACAATCATTGTTTTACGTTTCACTTCTGCTTCCTCAAATATTAATGACAACTGTTCTCATTTGATGTGTTTTAGGTAACAGAGCTCTAACGTGTTTACTCAGAGGTTTATTTTGGAACGCAGCCTTTTTAAAATGTCGGCACAAATAAGAACTTCCTGCTATAGGCGTGTTCTCACGTGAAGCTGTTCTGATGATCAGTTCATCCACATTAGATCCCCATTAAAGAGCTCAAAAACTCAATTCTTGAAATTCATTTGCTATGCATCCAAAATAAATTGAGCATGAGCTTTGAGCTTCTATTCTTATCAGGTGTAAAAAAAAATGTATTGCATTAAAGTGCTCATTGTTTATTAATATATACATTCCTCAGTGTTCACATTCAATGGAAAAGGTTAATTTTTTTTGATTCAATTCCTCACATTTATCTCAATCACTATTTATTCAATTAATTAATGCATTAGTGACGGACCGTTTACTTCATTGGTAAATATATCAAGAGGAGATGCAGATAAATACAGATTAAACCTTTTATTTGGATACATAGGAAATTAATTTTAGGAATTGAGTTTTTTAGCTTTTTGAAAGATTCTGTTACTGACTTGAACCAAACGTGAAATTCTCATTTTTTCATTTTTGATCTCCATCAAATTCACGAAGTGTTTATCATAAAGACTTGGGCCACTTTTCCATTGTGTTCTATGGATATTTTTGGCTCCTTGAGGACTCACATTAGACAAAAGCGCCTGCTAAATAAACAAAGCTGTACTGTCTGTGAGATCTGTAGGAGATCCTGTGCACTAATAACAGCTGGTTAATACCAGTGAAATATCTTTATTCCAGGTACTGAATCCACACGCTCATTATCTAATGAAGTGACGGGCGTCTGGACGGCTGCAGATCTTCCCCTCGCTGAATGGAAAGAACTGACATGTTGAGGAAGATAAAGGAAGAGGAGGAGAGATGAAGAATGTGCAGCAAATATGTGTATTTCCAGTCAGACATGTGACTTCATACAGCTGCTAATAAACGGAGGAACAAAGAGCAGCTTCTCTGTGCTGTGTACTGCAGGAGACCCAAAGAAATACAAGAAAACTCATTCACTGCTGGTTCACAACAGTACGGACGAGAACACAAGGCCCATCTTTAAAGAAAGCAGGAGGAAGAAAGTCTGATCCGCACATTATTAGATAGTGAAGATAATCTTGATGTACTTCTGAAAATCCTTCGGTTCATTTGGTGAAATATTTTATACATTTAAAATAGCACATGTTTTGTGTTTCTTTAATCAACTGATTGATCAAATGTCTTAATAATTTGTGTTTCTGGAGCACAGAAGCAGCACAGGGATACTTGTAGAAATACACAACAATACACTGCATGAGTCAAAATGATCCATTTCTCCTTTATACCAAAAATCATTAGGATATTGAGTAAAGATCATGTTCCATGAAGATATTTAGTAAATGTCCTACCGTAAATATATAAAAAAATAATTTTTAAATAGTAATATGCATGACTAAGGAGTCAATTTAGACAACTTTAAAGGAGATTCTCTCAGTATTTAGATTATTGAGATTTTCAAATAGTTATATCTCAAATATGGTCCCAACATACATCAACAAAAAAAAGATTATGTATGAATTTCAACCGTGAACACTGTGCCCTTGGTTTTGTGCTCCAGGGTCACATACGAGTTTAATCTTCAGTATATTCAGTAAAAAATGAGCTCAGATCAATGAGGCCTACGATCAATCAGCTTCAAAAACAAAGACAAAACCTGAGATAAATGAAGGAAAACAGGATTGATAAAAGGACTCAATCTTAGGTTTGGATTCAGTCCACTGAATGAAAACTATTTTTAACCTAGAAAACAAAACAAGTGAACCAATAAAGGGAAAAAGCATTTTTTGGGGGAAAATAAAATGCTCTCCAGATCAAAATGACGAAAACACAATATAAGGATTAATTTAATAACTATATACTGTTGATAATTTCTGTGGTACTGAAACTAGCAGGGATTGAGCTGAAACTGATATCAGAGTCATGATGAAGTGTTTAACGTGTTCAGATGAAGCGAGGAAGTGTTTCTCACCTTTGGTGATGCTGAGCGTGTTATCGCCGCTAGCGACGAAGTCGTACAGCGCTACGAACAGATTGGGGTCATTTTCGCTGGGTCCGGCCAGCAGATTCTCTTTGGAGTTCCAGCGCGCCGCCTCGGACAGACCCGGAGCATCGAAATCCGGCCGCTGGAGCGCTTCTGCAAACAGACCAGAGAAACCACAATCAATCACACCGAATATAATAATACCCTCACCCCAATATATATATATCACTTACATTACATATGTGTGCTATTTCTATTTATTTATTTATGATTTAAGGCCATGTCGGCAACACTGGCTATACCCATGGCATTTCACAATTCAGTCTTTTGGGCCACTCTGCTTATAATAGTACCACACGCCCCAAATATAATCATCAATACGGTCAGCTGACGGTACATCGCCACAACCATGTGTGTCATAAAACATAAACACCCATCTGAACTCTTTAATGAGTCACATTCATTACTCCGTAACAAATCTGATGACCTCAGACACAAACAAATAAGATACGGCAGAAGATTTGTAAACCGACTGGGACATGAATCAGCTTTAATCAGCTAAAAGGGGAATCCGGTCATCATTTACTCATGTTAACTGTGAAATGCAAAGAGAAACATCCCAGCGATTCTCAATGGCAGCCGTGACCTCGAACCCCGGCATGTGGACGGCTGCTGCTTTTATGGGCATTTTTGGAGGCTGACGGCCATGATAAAGATTCTCCTCATGTTCCACTGAACCACATGAGAGCCGGTAAACAATGAGGGAATGGTTAACTAACCCTTTAATGACCCGTAAAACACCCGAGGCATTTGGGAAGCTGACAAATAATATGGATTTCTGATTTAATCCACATCATAACTCGATGTTCAAGTCATGTACAGAAGAATTATGTAACTGGTCTTTCACAATTTCTAGCTTTGCGATTCCCATTTAGATGATCTCATGTTGAAGTCATGAGCGGCCAGACTCCGTACAGCCACCAAGAACACTCTCTCGGCTCCTTTATACACCAACAGTCTCGAGTCAAACACATTTGTTGCTCAAAAACACATGCATTATTGAAAAAAAAAACGAGTAGCATATTTTTAGGTTTCTTTGATGAATAAAAAAAAAAATCTGCATTTATCTGAAATAGAAACATTTCATAGCTTTATCGTCACTTTTGAACGATTTTAAGCATCCTTGCTGAATAAAAGTATTAATTTTTATAATTATTCTGATTCCAAGCTTTTGAATGTCTATAATGTTTGCAAAAGACTTTTATTTCAGATATTTGCTGATCTTTGAACCTTTGTGTTCATCGAGGAATCCTAAAAAAATACTAAACTGCTTGAAATATCGATATTAATAATAATAAATGCAGCAAATCAGTGTATGATAATGATTTCTGAAGGATCATGTGACACTGAAGACTGGAGTTATGATGCTGAATATTCAGCTGCGCTTCACAGAAATAAATTACAGTTTAAAATGCATTCAAATAGAAAGCAGTTATTTTAAATATTAAAATATTTCACAATATCACTGCTTTATTATTATATTTTGGATCAAATGACTGCAAGCTTGGTGAGAAGAAGAGACTTTTTTCAAAAACAAAAAATCTTGGTATCACTTGTCAACTATTAACTACGACTTCCCCTCAATAACTTCCTAATGTGCTGCTTATTAATAGTTCATGTGGTAGTTGTTAAGTTTGGGTATTGGATAGGATTAGGGATGTAGAATAAGGCATTAATATGTGCTTAATTAGCACTAATAAATAGCTAACAGTCTAGAAATACGCGTGCCAATAAGCAACTAATAGTTGTAACCGTAAAAAAAGTGTTACCAATATCTTCCCGAGTACAAACTCACATCATGTCAGACTTGTAATAAAGACAAATCTGTACCTGATCAATCACAAGCCCTGAACAAACTCCAGAGAGCTCACAGAACGCATCCAAGCTCTCCGCACACATCTATCCAGACAGGAATCAGATTTCCCAGTGTTCTCTCCTCCCTCGTTTTTCCTCTCTTTCTTTTACAGCGAGCCAGTATGTCTGGCTTTCCTCTCGCTCTTCCCCCTCCTCCACTTTCCAAACAGACAGAAGGAGCACCGCGGCCTGTGATTTTCACGAGACCATCAACCCCAGATCCGTCCGTCTGTTCATCTGAAAACCCTGGCCAGACTCGGCCGCTCTGTAATCAAGATTCTTACACAAACACACACACACACACACACACTCGCCATCACAGACGCTTACCTTCCAAATAACAGCTGGAGGACGAAGAAAGACCTTTTTTGGATTTACAGCCCACCAATTTTAGACAAATCTCCAACATTTTCATTTGCTTCCCAACACGACCAATCGAAAAAAAAACAAGATCCAGCTCACAAACTATATCACTGTTCTGTTCAAAAAGTGAACGAAAACTAAAAAAGACTGTCCACAAAGTTTGTGTTAGCAGCTTATGTCATGTATAGCATGAAGACGAAGTCAAAGACGGCTAAAAACACTGACATCCTGACTTCACGAGGTACTTCTAGCAACTTTCCGGAGTAAGAGGCTCCATTTTTCCCCCGCTCCAGTTCTTCTCGTTTTTCAGTCCGGTGAGGAACTAGCCATCCGTACGGAAAATACTCCCAGAAAACACTCAAACGAAGCAGTTTGAGGACAGTGTTGTGTTTTTCATGGTGCTGTCGGCTGAGAGACGATCCACAGGAAAAGCAGGACGCTTGTGCTGATCTCTGCCAACAAAGAGGCCCTTTCAGGACGGAGCGCCGGAGCCGATGACATCACGGCCCTGGCCCCGCCCCTCCAGAGACCTGCAGAGAGAGAGAGTGTAACTGGAACCGGCCTTTGTCTTTCGGTCCCGCACGGCTCTCGCTGTCTGCTTCGCTCTCGTCACAAATGTTTTCACTTTGAAACTAAAAGCACAAGAGCACTGCACAGGGTCGGGATTATTCTGACGAACAGCCAGCGCCAATAAAAGAAATCACAAACGACAATTCTGCCGCAATGCATGATGGGAGCCATGTAAAATACGTTTTGAAAACATCTGTCTGACTATAAATATTATATTGTTCACAGGGATGATGTCATCAATAAAGAATGGTATTGAGCCGGTATCAAGTGAATGCAGTCTTTCCTTCTAAAAACATACATTTAATGACCGATTACACTGAAAATTAAAATTAATTTGAAAAAAGAAGAAGACTATTGCAGGCAAGCAGCCCAAAGCTCATACGTGTTAAGCGTAGAAAACCATTATAAAAAATGCTTAGCGTTGCTTAAGGTTTACAAACGCCAATTTCTGTACATTTAATCTCCTTTTGTATTATAATACTTTTGTGCAACGAAAGATTATTTTCTCTTGTTCTGTCCTTCATTACTGTGCTACACGTCTTTTCTACAGTTTACATTTTATACAATATCTACATTTAGATTATTGCTTTTCATGAATGTGTTTTACAACAACGCAAAGAGCAATGAGCAACATTTCACCAGATTTAGTCCTACACTTATTAACTTTTACTTGTTTCCTACTAAATAACTAATGTGCGCACACCAATACATTGACTACATTGAATGTATTTATATTAATATCACGTGCATAAATCTATTTAATATATGTTTCTTAAATATATGCATGCATGTGTGTTTATTTATAAATATACACAGCACACACATGTAAATAAAAACCTTATTTTGGATACAATTAATCTTTTTTCGGACCGAGACGACGGCTGATACGATTAAGATACAGTCCAGCCAAGAAGAGGAAAACCCAGAGATGCACACGACACCAACGATAGTCTGACACTCCGCTCCATCATCATCATCATCATCATCATCAACACTCGACCGAGTCCAGAGACCAAGCAGAAGCTCCTGTATCTGAGAACTAAAGCCTTCAATGCCAATAACACCTAAAGACATCCGCCACTCCTGATACAGAAACACAACTCTTTTTCCTCTGCTCTCTGACAAATCTTCAGCTAAAGCGATTCTGAATGCGCTAACTTGGCCTCAAGCTAATTTAATTCTTTTCTAATCTTGACAGCTACACAACTTGTGGTCTGTGTTCAGGGCCAGGCGCATGTACTGTTGCTTGGTGGACTTTCACAGGTGACATCCAGGCAGTTCAAAGGGAATTACCACGATTTGAAACTCTGCGGAAACGAGATTAAGTCATTCACACAAACCTAAAATGTGAGTGTATCTCTGCTTTACACTAGATGTTTTGCATTTCCTGAAAAAAACATTAGCTCAAAGTTCAAAACAGCAAAGCTGCAGCTGCAATAAGAAAAATTACAGAAATATTAAGACTTTAGGACTTTAAGACAAAGTAAAGAAAACCTAAGGAATAATGTCTTGTATTAGCAACACTTCAAAGCTTTAAAACACTACTTCCAATATAATTAATATATATTAATTTGTCTTGTTTTCCAGTACAAATATCTAAAGATATATTTGAAGTCTTGATACATAATTCATAATTCATCTCAAACGCAACTGTATTAAATTTATCTGGAAACAAGACTACCTTCAGTTTGCAATTTAAGAAAATGTATCTTGACTGAAGGACGCTTAAATATCATGATTGTATTACAATATGTTGTTTTAAATCCTAAATATTTAAACCATTAACCACATTCAAAATAAAGGTTTTTGCTGACATAATATCTGTGTGTATTTATTATGCATATATTAATATACACTCATGCACGTATATAGTTCAGAAAAATGGTACACTGCCCATATATGAAATATATTTATATATGCATAATACAAATATGAATACATGTAAATACTTTCAAATTAAATGAAGAGTTCATTGTAAAAAAAAAAATTACATTTATTTTGCGTTTTTTTTTCACCTAGTCATTGAGAAGCACAATGATTTTATGCACTGTCTGAAAATAGTCCCTAACATGTTCAGGTTAATCTCATTATACAGACACGGAGTTCCTTGACTATTACGCCGCAATGAGAGTATAGCTCCTAGGCATATCAGCCTAGAAAACTTTATTTTCTGCAGAAAAGTCTTGCCGTTTATAACAGAAATCAGTAAATGCCATGTTAACGCTGTATACGTTTACGCAGCATTTTTAATTATAGCAGGTGAGGGTGTTTTATGTACATATTTAGCTTACACGTACATTACCAGCAGTTCCTGGAACTATTTTATTTCCAATTAGCTAATTTAGCTCCAATTAGTTTGGGTACTATGAAACGGCTCCTGTGATGCAAACTTGGCAAAACGTTGAGAGGGGTGTTCCTTTGAGACTTGAGTTTTGACCTAAACGGCTCTAATAACTGAACGCTGAAAGGCTTTTCTCATTTGCGCAGACAAAAGCAAGGGCCGGAGAGGCAGGTTTTGTGAAAGAGGGGGAGGTGACAGATGTAGAAACATGAAGCACATTGCTCAGAGATGAGCTCATAGAGAATCATTTATATAATCCTCTCTCAGTGAGCTGACGTACGCCATCCCTCGCCGTCATTAAAAACACTTTCCAAGCCGTGGCGCACGAGCTTCGCGTGAGAGTCCTTTCATGCGTTTATTTTAATGTGAAGCAGTTAGCTAAACGTGGACGAATGCAGGGCTTCAGCATTAGTGCAGGAACGGAAACATGATCCAGGTGTACAGGCTGCTGGGAAATCACATCAGGCCTGACGTCACTCTCACACACACACACACACACACACACACACACACACACACACACACACACACACACACACAAGTCAGTCTTCATCTCAATATCAAGTAGATCCAGTTCAGACTCCAGCAGAGAAGCGGCCTGCATCAGGACTAGATAAGACGCAGATTTAACATATCTAGTGAAACCTAGCGCTGATAACCGAGACGTAGCATCTCTGGCCTCGAGTACAGCTGCTAGGAACATCTGGCTCGACTGATCCACACAGAGATCTGATCACCATCAGTCTGTCTGGAATGACATGAAGAAACAGAACTAACTGAGACAGACTCGATCCAGAAGAACTTGTTCAAGACGCTTCAAGAAACCTACTTGAACATTTTTACAAATACAAAGTTTAGCAGAAGCCTAAGCAGACCGTGGAGCCAGTGCCACCAATGATCTTCTCTACTATCAGCTGAAGCATCTGGGAAACACAGCCCAGGTGGGTTTAATGAGATAAACACCAGGGAGTTCAAAGTGAGGTATTTATGGAGAAAGAATAAGCCTCAAGGAGACATTTCAGATCATTTTTAATATTTAATACTTTTAACAGTTCCACAGACTCACGTGTAACATCAAATTATATTTATAATAACATGGCACAACCTTCAAATATATTTCTGATATAAAATGGCCTGTAAATCAAGTTAGTTTTCTTGTTTTGCTTCATGAAGTTCAGCTTATTTTTTCCTGTATTATGTACTCATAGAATAAGATTGTTAAAATTATTTATTTAGAAATGTCTTGTATTGATTGTGAAGCATCACACCAGCAGCACTGCTGTAGTCACACAATCAGAAGACATGAAACACACACACACACACACACACACTGCAAAAAAGTAAAAACAATGTGACATATTAACCATTAATGACCTCGAATCATCCATCAGGTTCATCATACTATAGACCTATACTCTGCAGTCCTTTCACTATCAGTTATACTGAGGAAAAACACACACACACACACACACACACACACACACACTCACACACACACTCACAGTGCTGTAATGAGAGACAGAGGGAGGAATGCACACGGTACGTTCTTGTCTTGTCCTGTTCTGTCTGTTATTTGTGTAATCTACACTTCCCACTGAAACCATGCTGAAGCCTTTGTGTTCTCACAAATAATTCAACAAAAAGATCAACCACAAAAAACGTTACGGAATAAACCTCAAAGCTGTGTGTGTGTGTGTGTGTGTGTGTGTGTGTGTGTGTGTGCTACAGTGATTTAAAATTAAAAGTGCTTTATTAGTGAAATGACTGTACTGTATTGTATGACTGTAAATGAACACAAAACACAATGTTATACTCAATTATAAGACACTTGGCTCAGTATTTGTTTCCGCTGTGGTTTCAAAACTTGTATCAGAAATCATGAACTTTTACAGCTATCCAAAATATCATATTTACAGCAAAATACACCTGATATACATCACTGATGAGTTACAGTCCAAGATAACATATCGCATATTACAAATACTCATTACAATATTAATGTTTAATAACATAAAATATTATTTAATATTCAAAGCAGTTTTGTTTTTAGACTTTAGTTTTTAATTTGAGTGTTTCTTGACTCCGTTACATTATAACCGTCTCTGCCTGAAGAGCTAGAGAAGGAACCGAGACAAGAACCTTTCATTATCAGCTAAGGCATTGATTTAGTATTGATTTAGTATTGATAGCTGCATCCAAACAAAGCCAAATCCATAGTATTGCTCCAGGTGTGTCTTGAACACCGTATAAAGCCTAAAAGCCTTGGGCAGAAAGAATCAAAACTTTGAAACAATCCAGAGAGATCAGTGAAGCTGTACTGAACTAGCCGTGCAGAAACAACATGAAGAAATCAAGTATAAAAGAGTATCTTCAGAATAACAAGAAAAGCTATCATACGAGATCATGTGGTCCAAATATGACTTTTTGCTCATATGTGACACGTTTTATTTCATGAGAGGGTGAACCAAGCACATGGAATCTGATCTTTGATTCTGATTCGGTTCTTTATTCTTGGTTCACACGTTCCCATATCCGATTCCTTGCCACCTTCCTGCGTTGCTGTCACTATCTTCCCTAGGGTTGCCAGAAAACCAGCCCAATTTCTACTCCGATCTAGCTGAAACGTATTTCGAGAGGGGTTACACGCTAAATAAAAGCATTCTGGGAAGTATAAACCAGGTTAAAGGGGGGTCTCTTCAACAATTGGCAGCAACAGGATTAAAGTAGACCGATTCTGCGGGAAAACAGAGGACTTGGCCTCCACACGTGCTGAGAATAATATAACATCATTAAACCACAAACCTCGGTGCCTCAGATAATCTGATCTGGCTCATATCTGATTTGTGTCCACATATGAATAAGGCCTGAAAGTGTTTTGTGTTTACAGTCGAAGAGCATATCCGATCTGTGCCACATACGAGCAAAAACATCAGAATCCAGGCCTAAAAACACGCAGGCTGTCTCATACAGCGTGAGACGATCCTCAGCGGCGCAGAGAAACACACGACAGGTCTGAACACGTTCAGTGTGAAACACGGCAGAAAACACAGCTTGTGTGTGTGTGTGTGTGTGTAAGCACTCCTTCAGATGACTCTCCACAGCGACTAACTAAAGCCTTACACACTGAACCACGACCTGAGAGCAGTTCAAAGGTCAACACCCATAACTGAAGAGCTCATAGACCACCATTCAGAAGACAATTTTGAAAGATATTCACACTTTGGGGCTGCACAATTTTGTGGAATAAAATAAAAGTGACATCGCAGACCGTGACTTCATTAAATAACTGTATAGTTCACTGGTTTCAGTGTGATGTGCTGCATTTATACACGTGTGCTTTAACATATACTGTGTTTTTACTGTGAATGGATCCATTCAGAGATGCTGATATCATGAGCAGCGCACAAAGAAAGTGCAAATATACAGAAATATACATGTAATAAATGTATTAAAAACATAAGAAAAATTATATACAGTCTTTCAGCTTAATATAATGACAAAAGATTTTTAATCATGCCAGAAAATTATTTTTGAAAATTGCCAGTAATATATTTTCTAATCCAAGCCCTTATATATATATATATATATATATATATATATATATATATATATATATATATAAAACAAATTTATATAACATTATATATAACAAAATAAAATATTATATATAATATATATATATATATATATATATATATATATATATATATATATATATATATATAAATATATATATATATATATATATATATATATATATATATATATATATATATATATATATATAAATAACACAAATAAAATATTATATATATTATAACTTTTTATTACTGTTTTTTTATTACAGTGCGTTACCATAATTGTAATATTTATATTCATAAGAGCAAATTATATTAAATATTTTATTACAAAATAAAAATTATTACTACATAATCATATTAAAGTGGTTAAAAACAGTGGGAACGTGGAAAGTGGAGACTCAAGCAGAAGGTGTTTTTTGTATGTTAGTTTCCTTTGAGATGGTTAACAGCCCCAAGTTTTTCACAAAATGTTTGGCGCTATATGGACTTCAATAATCCCAAGAATTAAAAAAAGGAAAAAAATTATAGATGACCAGAAAGTTTGAAAAAGTTACAAAAGTTCTAAAAGTTAATAAATAAATTATTTTCGATGCCATGTACTTTCAATAAAAATCAATCGACTCACTCTTAAACGCTTTAGTGCTTCTTTTAAGTGCCATTCAAGTCATCTGGTGAGAAAAAAAACCTTGCACCATCAGCGCTTTCCAATACATGTATTTATGCAAGGATGCCTTAAACTGAGCAAAACCTTGATGCCTTAAATTGCTCAAAATGCAAAAAAAAACAAAACAAGTGAAATGCAACAAAATACCTAAAAACCAAAGCGTTTCACAAGACAGGCCTGATGCTGCTTTCCCCAAAAACATTGTGAGCTGGAGTGAAGCACAGACTCGCTGAAACACAGATCAACTCCGGCTCATGATGCTTCTGGGAAACGCAGCCCTGTCAAGCCTCGCGCCGCCTGTGGACCAATGAGCTTTCTGAAGGGCGCGCGGTCACATGACCCGGGGCAGAGGTCAGTAGATCTGGACTCACCGTGGACGGTGAACACATTGCAGTGCTGAGCTCCCTGTCTAGACGTCTCTCTCTTCCCTGCTCCCTTGATGAAAGGCAGCGCCGGCAGACTCGGTCTCCTCTGGTCCCCGACTAACTTCCCAGGCTGCTGCCCCATAAGGGATCACGGGGCGTTACTGACCACGGAGAGACGAGGGCGGTCTGGTCTCGGGTCATGCATCGACTGCTGGACGTCAGACTTCACGGCTTTGAGTGCATAGAAGCTAAAGAGAGCTGCGTGCTTTCAAGAACAGAACAGACAGCGTTGAGGGACACGCATCCATCCTCAGAATCAGAACCAATCACCTTCACTGGAACCTCCGGCGCAGGCACGCTCTGCGGAGCTGTCAATCATAGTGACGTCACGCTAACGTGAACGCGCGTCGGATCTCATAATTAGTTCGCGTCACCTCGCGCGCGCTGAGCTCTAGTCAATCATCATCATCATCATCATCATCATCATCATTATTATTATTATTATTATTAATAATGAGCGGGAAAGTGAAAAATCTTACGGTTCATTAAAAGCTAAACCGTGAGGGGTCTCTTTGCTAGTGATCGCGTGTCAGTCAGAGGTCATTCTTACGCATCTGTATCGTCTGTAAACGAGTAAATAATCGACGTCACTGACGTAAATAACGCCGTTGCTCGAAAGAAACCCGCCTTCAGACGAAAGTTCAGGTAGTTAAACACAAGCAACGTTAAAAGTCGGCGCGAGGCCGCTGTTTGAACTCCCTCAGAAACCCTGAAGCGGGAATCCGCGGAGTTTGATCCCGGGTTAGCTCTGGGTCGGTGCGGCTTTGGTTTGTGTTGTTTAGCTGGAGTTTGTTGGAGTTGTAGTTGTTAAAGTCTCTCGTCACTTCCGCGTGTCTCTCGCTCCTCAGGCGACAGTAAACTCTCTCCGCGCCGTCTTTACGGCTCTCCTGTCGGGATCGACTCCTCACCGAACATCCGCTGGACTCTTCCGCAGACTTTTAATGCTGATCCCCGTCATGTCTTCGCTTCGCCTCGTAACTTTCAGCACTTTTCTCGGAGTCGTTCGTCGTCGCAGGAACCGCCATGTTCGCGCACGCGAGCTACGCTCGTGACGTCACACGCCGCGCTCTTCCGCCAACAAACTTCAGTTTCAATAAAAAAATAAAATCTCTTTGGTTTCAGAGTCGAAGGCAAGCGTGTTTGCGAAATAATACAGTTTATAAGCAACGTTTTTCTATTTTTCTAATAATTCTTTATTAGAAAAAAGTATGGCTCGTACCTTATAATATTTTTAAACTGTTGCATAATATATACCCCACTAAAATTAAATCCACATTTTAATTATAACTTCCGTATTGAGTTTATTGATCATCTGTTTATTTTCAAATAGCCCTTTTCTAAGAAGTTGGGGTCGGACAAAAATTCAATTTAACTATGTGTGATATATTCTTATATTTTCTCATTGTAAAATATATATATATGAAAAATATTACATTCATAAATTTACTTTTTCAACATTATTATTAACAAATTACTGAATTTTGTGTGACATTACCTAATTATAATATATATTTATAAAATATATTAACACCACAAAAGTGTAAAATTTATTTAATTTTCTTTGTTGTCTTCATATATTATTTCTGTATTCACAAGTCATCTAATGTTGATTTGTTTAAATGTAAATACTTGAATGTAAAAAAAAATCATTGTGTTCATACAAGAAATCTCTCGCAAGGCATTTGCCAGTTCACTAAACTTTTGTTTGGATTTTTCCCTTTTGAGAAGCAATATAGAAATGTTTACTTTCTTTGCAACTTAATTATTTTGCTTGCATGTTTATGGAAGTATATATATTAATATTTCTCAAATAATATATAATTTTATACACATTTAACTCTTTGTTTTGTTATTTATAGGATTTATATTACATTTATTATTTATATTTAACTTTTGTAATCGTTTTTCCTTTCGATACAAACTTAATTGTTGTATTGTTTTATGTAAAAACTAGCACTTTAGCTCCAACAAAGCTCCTCAACATTACATTTCTGATCGTTATCAAGTCTAAGTATGTATTTGACTGTTGTAATCTGATAAATTGTGTAAGTAATGATCCTCCATCGAGCTGCTGTGTGTGGCGTCCTCTAGCGGCCTGATGCTGCAGCACACAGACAGACACGCTCTCCTTGACTACACCCTAGCAACGAGATACACCTCTGAAACACATTCATCCATATATCCAACTGTATATACACGTACAGCCGATGATAAGGAACTGATATCTGAGATCGGGATCAGCTTGTGTTTCGTCAGAAATGTTCCTCTGAGCAACGGATGCAGGGCAGTGAATGGGTGCCGTCAGAATGAGTCTCCAAACAGCTGATAACATCTGAACAACAAATCCATTAGGATGTTTTTTAACTAAAATATGAGTCCACGGTAACTCTTCCTCAGCGAAAAAGTGCATCTTTTATTTTCTCTAATATCAAAATCCAGCCACGCATCTGTTTAGAGCGGTTCTGGACTCTTTTAGATGCACTATTAAGACTTACATTTCAATTATAATCATCTTAATGCTGGATTAGTTCCATCTTTTGTCTTCTCCAGATCTTGACTGGAGTTCTGTGGATTATTGTGACTGCGGCTCTCATTCACTTCCATTGCCGAGACACATTTCTCTGAATCTTGGATGGCTGAGGGTGTCTGGGTGAACTATTCCTTACATGCTCTTTTACATTTAGGCTTTAATACAAATGAGCTACATATTGACATTTTATTTTTCCCTGGGAGTCGAATACACAAGCCTGGCTCCGTCACAAACCACTCGACCTTTGAGACTCAGAGGCTGCGTGTGAACCGTTTCCGAGTTTCAAAACACACTCGTTTTCTGCAAAATTCATTTATTGCAAACTATGAACAGCGGGGTTCGTACAAAGAGGTTAAAAAGACAGTCGGAGGTTCATCCTTCATGCTCCACCAGACGCTGCCGCGTCTCCAGAATGATCTCCTCCGTGATCTCTGGCTTCAGGATGTCTTTAATCTGCAAACAAAGCGAGACGCAGCGCTTCACGAGCATGCACGCAGAGCTCAGTCGTGTGATGAGAACCCGAGCAACATTACCTGATGAGAAAGAGACGCTTCGTAGCAGTAAAGCACGCTTGTGTCGTACAGCAGAACCTTATGAGCCGCGAGAGCCAGCAAACAGTTCCTGAGCCTGGAGATCACCTCCCGATCGGACAGAGACACGGCCTGAGAGACCAACACCAGTATAACACTCAAACATCTCAACTCAGAGTAAGACAGATACTTCACAGAAGACGTGCGTCACCTCCATGCTGGTGTAGAAGCCTCCGGCCTCCTCGTCCTGCTGAGCCGGTGTGGGGTAAAGCCACACGAAGCCGTTGTTTCCCAGGATGATGGAGGCTCCGCAGGGCAGATTGTGGAAGTGCGTCTTCTGTCTCTTGACGAGGGACGGAGACAGCAGCACCAGCACGCCCTGTCCCAGCTGACACACACACACACACACACACAGCGTGAGTCACGTCCCCAGCGCTCTCCGGCGCGCTCACACCCGCGCCGCTCTCACCTTGCCGTACTTCAAGCTGCGTGTGTGAAGAGACAGAGCGCCGTCCGAGAAGATCGACTGCACCTCGGCCTTCGAGAGGAGTCAAGGAGCGAGCCGCTTTCCAAACCAGTTACGATCTACTGCACTTCTACGAGAAGAGAAGGATACGCTGATGAGATCCCCTTCCTGGAGGTAGTCTCTCATGGCCAGCTCGTCCTGCGCTGATCGCCGTCTCTGAGACACAAACACACCATGCTTTTACTCTCAGCTCATCACCAAACCTGCATCTATTTAATTCGCTTGAAACGGGTTTTCTTTTCTTTTGAAGCTCAGCTGTATTTCAGCATCATCACTCACACAATCATAATAACATACTGCTCCAGAAACACTTCACTTATTGTTATTAATACTCAAAACAGTCGAGTAGATTTATTCACCATCTTTGATGTATATTACATTTATCCCAAATAAAAGCTTGTTGCTCTATACCACTCAAAAGCTTGGACTATATACAAATTAATACTTTTGTTTATGCTTAACTATTTAGCAAAAATGCTTAAAGATTATAATGACATTCAAATTCTTTACATTTCAGGTAAATCATGTTCTTCTGAAGCTTTTAGATTAAAGAAACCTGAAAATCGTTCCACTCCGCTGTTTATTAAATCAGAAATCAACATTAGAATGATTTCTGAAGGATCACATGACTGGAATAATGATGATAAAATATTTGAAAAGTGTAATAATAAATAAAATTTATTGCACTTTTGAT